>NW_002987483.1:0-7538 GCF_000006295.1 Pediculus humanus corporis | reverse complement strand
AACGTTCGTGACACGTTTTTTGTTTGAACACGTTTTCCAATTTTTATTAAAAAGAAAAAAAAAAGAAAAAGAAAAAAAGGAAAAAAAATGGAAAGAAAAGGAAAAAAGGAAGAAAAAAAGGTTATTATTGATTTGTTTTACCTTCAATTTTTTTACCCTCTCTCTCTCTCTCTCCCTCTTTATTATCATTATTAACTCATCGTTAATAACGTGAAACGAAAAAAAAAAAATATCATTAAATCGAATATATATATGTATATATAATTTTTTTCTTTCCTTTTTTTCCTTTTTTTTCCTTTTTATATGAAAATAAAATTGAAGGGATAAAAATTTAACCAGTAAAATCTATGTCAGCAATTTAAATTTTATGTTTATGAAACTTTTGAATTTAATCCAATAATAAAAAAAAGAAAGAAAAGTTAAGAAGGATATGGATAGAAAGAAAGAAAGAAATAAAAGGAAAAGGGAGGGGGAGGAAGAGGGGAAGAAGGAAACGACGAAGCAGAAGAAATCTTTTTTTTTCCGCCCGCAAAAAACAAGAGATAAAAGAAAAAAGATTGAATAAACGCGACATTTAAGTTTTTCAGTTTTTTATTTTTCTTTTTTTTCCACTTTTTTTTGCTCTCTCTCTCTCTCTCTTTCTCTCTCTCTTATAAATACACATTTAGTCAGAAATATTAAATTTATTGTTTCGTTTAAGATTATCATCGGGGCCCCATAAAAAAAAAAAAAAAAAAAAAAAATTTTTTTTTTTTTAATGTTTCCGCTCGTTACGAATTTTTTCTTTTTTTTTTTCCTTTACTACTCACCGCTTTTTTTATTTAATCACCGCCTTCTTTTGCTTTAATTACGAACTATAAATTTTTTTTCTTTTTTTTCCTTTTTTTTGTTACTACTACTCTTTCCGCAAATAAAAAAAAAAAATTAATAAAATTGTGGGAAATCATTGAATTTTTCTATTTTATTCACCCCGTCGGAGCAGCAGAGCAGTCGCCCACTCCCCCCGGGTGAAGAGGGAGGGTAGCTCTCCTCCTCTTACTCTCTCCCGATCTCCCTCCGCCCTCCCCCGTAAAAAAAATTTTCATTTATTTTAAATTTATTTTTGGATTTGACAGGTTCGAGTAAAAACTGAATTTTATTCAATTTCAATGATTTTTAGCTAAAAAACAAGGAGGAGGGGGGGAGGGGTGGGCGGGGAAGAACGTAAGGAATTTTTAGGATTTTATTTTTTTTCGGAAAAAAAAGGGAATTCGGGATAAATATTAACTTATTATTTTTTAATTATAATTTTAAAATATTAAAAACTCACGCGTGAGATTAAATTGGATAGAAAAGATCCCCAGGTGTGTCGTAAAAAAATTTTAACAATTACCCTCTCCTTTTCTCTCCTCCTTCCCCTCCCCCCCAAAAAAAACAAAAATTTTTAATAAAAACTAAAAAGGGATATATAAATTAAAAACTATTTAGAAAATTTTTTTTTTACCTCGATGATGATAATGATGAATCCCGTTCTATTAAAATTTTAATAAAATGAATAAAATTTTACAGTCCGACGTTGCCAAATTTTATTATTACATCCGGTCATTTTTTGTATTGGTTTATATGCCAGAAGGCATACAAATTTATTTTTAAAACGTGTCACGTGTTACTTCCGGCAAAAATGTTTCCGGAGTAAAAAAAAAAAAATTCCGCCATTTTGAAGAAAGTTTTTACAATCGAATTGTTATGTAAAAATGTCGTAACAATGAAATTTAATCATTTTATACAATTAATAAGAAAAAGGTCATCGAACTTTTTTTTCTTTATTGATAAAAGAAGAAGAGGAGTAGGAGTAGGAGGAAGAAAATGAAGAAGAAGAAAATGAATGAGAGGAAAAAAGAAAAGGAGGAAAAAATGATTTTTAAAAGTTTTACTGAAATAGATTGATGATACGTAATATAAAAAAAAAAAAAAAAAAAGGAAAAATCAGGATAAAAACTCAAACTCCTGTTGCTTTCCTGCCGCAAAAGGTTTTTTTTGCTGTTGCTGCAGATAAATTTATTTGATTTTTTTTTTGCTACGGAAAAATTAGTTAAAAATAAAATAAAAAAAAAAAATAAATTATTCAATCGCATGACTTAATAATCCGCATAAAATAATTTTTTTTTCTCTCTCTTTTTTTTTAATATATAGAAAAAAGGCTAATTACGGCACTGATCACGTAATTATTAATTTTTTTTTGTATATAAACCTTCAATCGCATTTTTCTTTAAGAGAAAAAAAAAAAAAAACAGACGACAAAAATTATTTAAGCGGAAATACGTTGGCGGGTGCGTGCGTTCGCGTGACGCACGCGTCATGCACGTGCGTTCGCTCGTTTGTACGTTCGTATGTTAAACAGTCATTAATTGAAGATTTTTCCAGTCGAACGAACCCCCCCCCCCTTTCCTTCGAAGTTTAATGAGTCCGAAACGAACGAATTCAGAAAATGGTTTTTTTTTATTGTTTTAATCAATAACCAACCTTTTTTTTTACAAATTCTAAAAGAGAACCTTCATTTTCTAAAAAACCGGAAATAATTTAACCGAAACGATTTTCGAAAATTTATTTATTAATGAATGACCCCCGTAATAATAATAATAATAATAATTCGAGTAGGGAAAAAAAAAATTTTTTTTTTTTTTAAAATGTCATCGTCGTCGTGTGCGAGTTAATTTACATAAATTTATTAAAAAAAAAAAAACGCTTGTTTGTTTGTTTGTTATTGCCACGTTTGTCGAAATGTTTTTAATTAACATAATAATAATAATAATAATAATAATAATAATAATAATAATAATAATAATAATAATAATAAATATAAAAAAACATGTTTATAAATAATTACAATAATTCTAATTAAAAATGACGACAACAGCGAGAGCGAGAACGAAAGCGAATAAAAAAAAAAACTTTTTAAATTTATTTATTTAATGAAAAAACAAAATGGCCGACTAATAAATAAATAAGTTTTTTTATTTATTCATTATTATTATTATTAATTAAATTATTGATTTTAAATCGAGTTTAAAAAAAAAAAGAAAAATTTTTTTAATGGATTTTATTTAAATGGGATTTGAATTAATTTTTTTTTTCTTTTTCTTTTTCCTGTAAAAAAAAAATTAATTATTGTATTTTTTTTTCCTGGAGAAAAAAAAAATGTATTAAAGCGTCGACGTTTTATTATTGTTATCGTTATTATTATTATTATTATTATTATTTTTTAATATCATTTAAAATGAATAAATAAATAAATAAACGGATATTTATATCATAATTTTTTTTTGTAACGATATCGTTTTTTATTTTTTCTGGAAAAAAATAAAAATAAAAATATATATAAATTAATAATCGATCCGTTATTAAAATAAATAATAATAATAATAATAATAATAATAATAATAATAATAATAATAATAATAATAAACGTCGTAGCTTTTTTCACATCGACTTTTTTTTTACAGTGAAAAAAAAAAAAATTTTTTTTCATATGTTTATGTCGTAATTGTTTTGTTTTTTTTTCCCATCATTATCATCATCATCATCATCATTTTTATCATCATTATCATCATTAAGAATTTGTTAAAGGTTTCAGTAAGGAAAGAGTAAAAAAAACAAAATTTCGAAAAGAAGGAAAAAAAAAATTAATTTTCGAGTTTAAATTTAAATTTCAAATTTAAATTATTATTATTATTACTATTAATATTATTTTACAAAACCGGATGTTAAGATTTCGTTAAAATTTTTTTCATCATCATCATCATTATTCTGTTTTAATATTATTATTCTTTTTTCGTTTTTTAATTTTCATAAAAATTATTTTTCCTTAATTAATATTAACGTTTTCTTTTCTTATTTTTTCCACCGCTTTTAGCACCCCCTCGCCTCTGCCTCCACCACCACCACCACCCGCTACCGCCGTCGCTTCCGACGCACCTCCATCGAAATTTAATCGAAATTATTCGGTTACATTATTATTATTATTATTATGAAAACAAAAAAAAAATAAAGTAAAAGAGAAAGAAAAAGGTTAAATAAAATTTTTAATAAAATAAAAAAACATGGCGTCAGTGTTGCAAACCTTTGAAAATTATTATCCTCTAATATTATCACTATCATTATTATTATTATTATTATCATTATTATTATTTTTTAAATTACGATTTGATTATCATTCGTGACCGGGAATTTTTCAATTTTTTATAATTACAATTGTGTAATTTGTTTCTTTAAAAAAAAAAAAAAACGTATACGAATTAAAAACTAAATCCTATTATTATTATCATTATCATCATTATCATTATCATTTCAATAAGATAAAAAAAAAAAGTTTAATTTTAATAAAAATAACATGTTACAATATTTTTAATTAAAATATATACATATACATAAATAAAAAAAAAACTTCACTTTTCATTAAAAAAAAAAAAAAAATGGAAAACCTCTAACGTAATATATTTAAATAAAATGCAAAAGACGAAATGAAAAAAAAAAAAAAAAAACGAACGTGGAAAAAAAAAAAAAAAATGACGGAAAAGTTGGCGAAAAGGAGGGGGCGTGCAGGGTCAGGGGAAAAAAAGGGTTAGGAAAAAAAAAAATTTATTAAGAGAAATTGTAAGGATAAAAATTAAAGAAAAATGTGGAAATGCTGTTGCGAGGAGAAAAAGAAAATATGAGGAGCAGAAGGAGCAGGAGCAGTAACAGCGGCTGCTGCTGCTGCTCCTTTTGCTCCTCCTGCTGTTGCTCTTACTTCATCAACCGTAATTCAAATCGATGTTTCGACCTTTTTCTCTATCTTTTTCCTTTCATCCACTTCATCCTTTTTTTTTTTTCGGAAGCCTTTATTTTTAATTTGTTTCTTCTTTTTTTTTCTTTCTCTCTTTCTTCCTATTCTCCCAAAAAAAAACCTGGAAAGGGGAAAATTACATTTTACTGTTGGCAAAAAAAAAAAAAAAGTAAGCAAAAAAAAAAAATTTCCTCTTACTTAATGCGTGTAACTTTTTTTTTCTTCATTATTTTATTCTCTAGTTTTCCAGTTTTCCAATTTTTTTTCTTTTATTTTTATTCATTATTATTATTATTATCATTATCAAGGCGGTCGTGTAGGTAGTTTAAAAAAAACATGAAAATATCGATTAAACAATAAAAATAAAATTTTTTTTTATTGATTAATAAAAATTTTGGAATCTGGAGAAAGAGGAAAATTATTTTATTCACGGGAATGAAAGTCCACGTTTGTTGTTTGTTTATTTGTTTGTTTGTTTGTTATTTTATTTTTTTTAAAAAATTCGACTATAACGAATTGAAAAAAAAAAAAAAAACGTCTCATCATGGAAATCATTTTTTTTTTTCTGTTCTTCAGTGTCTAGACGTAATAAAAAAAAAATTTTTTTTGCAACGTTTTAAAGTTTTCCAATTGAAAATCATATGTATTATTATTATTATTATCATCGTCATCACTTAAAATCGTTTTAAGTTTTTCGAGTGTGCGTGTGTAAATTCTTTGAAATTTTTCGTGGTTTTTTTTTTCCAGTCGGTTACTTTGGATTTTTGAACGATTTCTGGGAAAAAAATTTTTCTTTGACTTGTTTGAAATACGGGTTGTTCCATTTAAACTTTTCCGATGACGTCATAATTTTATATCGCGTTCCTCCGTCGTTATTGCCATCGTGGCCAAGGCTAGCTTGTGTGTGTTATCACTTTCGTTTCTTTTTACTTTTTGAAATTCCATCGGAGATTTTTTCTCTTTTCCTTCCTCATCTTTGACCTTGATTTGACCTTTAAACCAATACCTGTGATAAGACGTGCGTGATCGAATGCGTTCATTTTTATTCACCTCGCAAATTATTCTTTTACGAAATCGAACGTTTCCCATTTACGAACCCGACATTTTAACCCGATTTCATTTTATTATCATTATTATCATTATTATTATCATTACGATAAATCACGGATTTATTTATTTATTAATAATAAATAAGAGTTATTAATGCTCAAGGATTTTTTTTTCTTTCCAATTTAAAAAAAATTTATTTATTTATTTATTTAATGGAAAATTACGAGAGTAAATTATATTTGCCATTAACGAATGATATTTCCCAGTAAATAATAATAATAATAATAATTATATTTTTTAGTTTATAAACATTAAATGGGGGCAAGGAGGAGGGACGGGGGAGGGAAAGATGGATGTCGTGTAAAAAACTCATTAGAAAAGTTTTTTTTTTAAAAATAAAATCAAGTTTTTAGAAGAAATTTAATTTTTTTTTTTAACGATTAATAACTTTTAATTTATTTATTTATTAACTTAAATAATTTAACGTATTAAAAACGTTAATAAATAAATAAATAAATGTACATAAATAATTTAGGTTAATTAATCATTAAAAATAAAAAAATAAAAAATTATGACGAAATAAAAACGTATTCGTTATAATTCTTTTATTTGATTGGTCGTTTTATTTTTATTGTTTTGTTTAACTGACCAATCGGAACGTTTGTTATTATTTTACTTTTTTCTCATTGGTTGATGATTCCGTCGATGGTTTTTTAAATTTTTATCATCATCGTTCGCTTTAAAATTCTTTTTATGCTGTTTTTCTTTTTCTTTTTTTCTAAAGGGAAACTTTTTTTTTTTTTTTTATTTTGATCGGGGGAAAGGGAATAAGGGCGTGATTCGGGGAGTAGTGGTTGAAGGGAGGGGTCGAGGGGGGTTAGTGGGGGGTGTGATATGAAATTTAATATTTCGTTTTATTTCAAGTTTCACGCCTTTTTTGATGATGAACGCCCTCCCCCTCCTCTTTAACAACTAAAACACGATGATAAATATTTTATGTAAAACACAAAAGATTTTTTTTTTTTTAAATGTTTTTTTATGTGTGTTTTTTAGTTTTGCATGGAGGAGTCATTAAAAAATTTATTTGACGTTTTCCAGCTGTTTCTTATGTTACGTCGGAATATTTGATGATTAAAATCTGGAGAAGAATAATTTTAATCAAAAAATTTTTGACAATCAGCCAAACATAATTTTATGTTTTTTATGTTTTCTTACATCTTATTAATTTAAATGATGTTGTGTCTTTTGAAAATGTTTTTACTTGCTAATTTTCTTTTCTGCTTTTTTTTTTGTTTTTGTTATTATTTACAAACCGGAAAACAAGACTGATAATGATAATAATAATTTTTTTAAAAATCCGATCATTTAAATTTTAACAAAATAAAAAGAAAAAAGTTTGTATCGGTGTTAATGACGACGATGATAATGATAATGATAATGATAACGATAATAAACAGAAGCGAATAATTTGGAAAATTGTAAGAGAGAAAAATCGTTTTAAAAGGAAAGTTTTTAAAAGAAAGAGAAAAGAATTTTCTTTTACTTTTACGAATTAAATCTTGTATAAAATTATTATTATTATTATTATAACATAATGAGTATTAATTACTCTTTGAAATTTTATATAATAATAATAATAATAATAAAAACCTGAAAAAGTTTTCTTTCTTTTTTGTTTTTTTAT
>NW_002987484.1:0-3566 GCF_000006295.1 Pediculus humanus corporis | reverse complement strand
ATGAAAGAAAAGAAGAATAATAATAATAATAATAATAATAATAATAATAATAGCCATTTAAATTTTTTTTTTTCCCTTATTTTTCTTCTTCTTCTTCTTCCACTTCGCTCTCTAATGCAAATAGTTTCCTTTTTTTTTTTTTATGGGAGAACGTTGAAATATTTTATTGAAGTCATTTTAAAATTTTAAATTCTATTAAACTTTTTCTCATTGAAAGAAAAGAGAGAGAGAGAGGGGAGGGGAGAAAGAGGGAGAAGGTAAAAAGTGTTAAAAAATTTAACTCTGCTTGCCGGGAGCGGTTTCAAAGAGTTCACCAGACAATATGATTTAACGTGAGAGAATTATTATTATCGATCAGGTAGAATTTAAGGGTTTCGTTTGCGGGGGGGGGGTGGTGGAAAAATTTATAAAAAAAAAAGAGTCCGGTCGTTTATTCTTCTTATTAATTAATTGGATTAGAAATTAGGGCTGGAACTGGAGAAAAATTTTCACGTATGCGTAAGCCAAACGAAAGGATTTTTAAAAATGGCGTGAAAAAAAGAAGAGAGAGTGAGAGAGAGAGAGAGAGAGAGAATTATTTATTTTTCACCCGTCGTGGGTTTTATTATTTTATGTTTTTTCATTTGTAAAATTTAAACGCCTCCGCGATAATAATTCTTTCGATTCGCAAGATTAAAAAAAAACTTAATCGATTACCAAGGTTGGCGCTTAAATAATCTTCGTGAGAGAGAGAGAGAGAGAGAGAGAGAGAAAACGATTCGTAAGATCGAATAATATCGAAGTGATTTTCTCTCTCTCTTTCCCTCTTTCGATTTTCTAAAGAACGAGAAAGTTTTTCGTGTTTTTTTTTTCGAAATAATTTAACCGAGTGTATATATATATATAATTTCAAATGATTATTATTATTATTATTATTTTAGTATCTCATTATTTAAATCTAGTTAAGATAATTAGATCACGATGAGACTCAGCCATGCATGGGTGGGGGGGCCTTGTTTTATTACCAACACGAACCATTTATTTAGTCAGCGGCTCCCTTTTTTTTTTTTTTTCAATTTAATCGTATTGGAAATCGTAATAACAATAACGACTTTCATGAAAATAATTTTTATATATCATTGCCACAACAATAACAACAACAACAACAATCGTATTAATAATAATAATAATAATAATAATATTAGTTTTCGTTTTACGAAAAAATGATATGTATATATATATGATAAATCATTTTAGTATGCGTATGTTTGTTTGTTTGTTTGTTTGTTTTTTTTGAATATGAAAAAAAAAAGAAAAAATTGTTTGAAGTCAGTTTCAAATGTAACAAATAATTTGATTATGAGATTTTGGATGCTGTAAATACGTAGATTGATATAATTGGATATAAAAGATTCCGGTCGGAAAATTTCGGAAGTTAAAAAAAATTCGAAATTTTCACGATCGAAATTTTGACGGACGTTTCAAAAATTCTAATAATAAACTTTTTTTTTTTTTTTTTTTTTTTTTTCGTATGACTAAGACGTATTTGAAAGAAATGAGAATTTAGGGTGACTAAGTTAATAATACAACAAACGGTTAGGGTGATGGTGAGGATTACGGTTGGTGATGGAAGCAGACGACGGGAAGAAAAAAAAAAAAAAGAAAAAAATAGGGAAAAACAATAAACTATTGAATTTGTTTTTTTCTCTCATTATTTTCGCTTTTTGTAGTTTTTTATTGTTTTGCGACTTTTTTCTTTACAGTTTTTATTTCTTGTCGTTTTATTCCCGGATCGTATCACGCTCTCCAGAATATTGCTTCGTTGACCTTTTTGTTTCTTTTCTTTTTTTTATTATTATTATTATTATTATTATTCTTTGCACGGTTTTCTGAAAGGCGGCGAATAATTCAACGGTGGCAAAAAGGTGAAACGTTTGTCAAAGGAATTTACCCGATTAATTATTTTTTTTTTTTGCCGTTAATAAAAGGAAAAAATTTTTTAAACGATTTCACATTGCGTGAGGGTGTGTGTGAAACGAACTCGAGGATCGAAAAAGTAAAAAAAAAAAGAAGAAAGATTTGTGTCACGTTACGTGACGATAATAAATTAAATAGAAAAATAGAAAAAAAGAAGAAAAAACGCCGGTCATTTAAATTATTAGTAAACCAATGACAACGTTAATCATAAATTTGTTGGGCTCAAGACATGACGTCACGTACCGTACAAACACAAACCAATATTTACAAACAGATCTCACGTTGTTTAATTGGATATTATAAAACAATTCATCATTTTTCTAAAAAAAAACGTGTTGTTTTTATGCCAGCCCTTAATTTATAATAATTTCTTTTACCCTCCTCCCCGTCTGCACTCAACCGCCATTTTTTCTTTTAATCTTTAGTTATTAAGACGCAAACACGCGCGTTTTTTCCGATTTTTCTCATGCGCTTTACAAAAAGGTTTTTAAAGGTTCGATTCGATCGATCGATCGATCCATCGATGTATCGATTTTTTTGTCATTAAACGTTCCTAAAAAAATTTTTGTAGAGAGAAGAAAAGTTTGCGCTGACGGCGTTTAGGACCCGCATAACAAAAGAGAGAATCCATTTTTGTTGGAAAAAAATAATATTTCAAATTAAAAATGTTTAGCCGGGGGGGGCCCATGTTAGCCGTCAGACAACATCAACAACTTTTGTCAAATATGGGGAATTCATTGTCCCCCCCGGGTTTTAACTTTATTTCTTTTGTTTTTAGAAACGGGATTAAAAAATTTAACAGTTTTTTTTTTTTTTTACGCATGTAAAACTCGTTTTTTTTTTTTTTTTTTTTTTTTTTTTACGTCATCCGGATATCCGCCGAAATTTTTTTTTTTTTCCACTTCCTCCTCCCCACAAAAAAATTCGCATTCAATATTTTTTTAATCTTCAAGTATTAATTTAAAAAAATCGTGACAGGAGATTATACGAAAAAGTTTTTTTTCTCTCTCTCTCTCTCTCTCTCTCTCGTTCTTTTCTTTTCTTTAATTTTTTTTTTTTTTTTTTTTTTTTCGTACGGTCGGAAAATTAATTTTAGGGTTTTTTTTTTGTTATATTTTAGCATTATTCACCTTTGTGAAAAGACAGTGAAAAATTTCTTTTCCTTTTTTCTTTTTTTTTTTATGTGTTCGAGGAGGTTGAAAAAATCTATAAATTTTCAGGTTTTTTTTTTTTGGGTTAACGAAAGTGATTCATTATTGATAGAAAAAAGAAAAAAAAATTTTTTTTTTTACGTGATTTTTATTTTTAAAAATAAAATTATGTTCGTTTGTTGTGTGTGTGTGTGTGTGTGGGAGTAGTAAGATTATTAGGAGAACAATATGAGAATGAATTCCGGTCATTTTGTTCAGGAGTGGTCCAAACTCATTCGGGGTGAATGGTACAGGGGTCACAGCATCTCAGCAATTTTTGTACAAAAAATTTTTGTTTTATTTATTATATTTTAACTGTGGTTTATTTCCGTTTTGAAAGTTGTTGAGAATTGCCAATTAATTAATAAAACTAAATCACGTCGTACGTATTAAAAATTAAAAAAAAAAGGTCACGTGGTG
>NW_002987485.1:0-1267 GCF_000006295.1 Pediculus humanus corporis | reverse complement strand
ACGTGTAAAAATAATAATAATAATAATAATAATAATTTTCGACGGTTATTTTGTAATGAAAAAAAAAAAAAGTTGTAAAAAAAAAATGGCGAAATAAATAATGAAAAATTACGCAAAATAAAAAACAATGCGGAGGAATTTTGCAGATTCCGTGTAAATTTTTTTTTTTTTTATATTTTTCTTATTATTCGCTTTTTCTCATTTTTCTCATTTTCTTCTTTCGCAAAAAAAAAAAAAAAATTTTGATTATTTAATATTATCATTATGTTATTAATATCATTATGTTTGTGTTTATGTTTCGAGGCGAAAAAAAAAAAAAAAAAAAACGTGTTAAATCGAAAATGAATACCCTGAAGCATTTGTTGCGTTAACCGAAAAAAAACAATATAAATTTACTTGCAGGGTCGTTTTAAGGATTTACCATAGATATTTTACTGTTAATGTAATTAATTATAAAAAAAAAAAAATGGCTTCCGTTTTAGCGTATCGTAATTTTATTTTTTACGTAATTGAAATTAATTTACGACGACGACCCCCGGGATAATTTTTTTTTTTTTTTGGTTTTTGTCGAAAGAAATCAAATTTAAAAACTTGCGACATTATTTCTGTCGCCAAATCGTTATCCACGCAAACATTAAAAATTATAAACAGGAAAAAAAAAAATTTGAACGTTTGTTGTCGTTTGTCTTTTATATGGTAAATTAGGTTATCGAGGAAACTTGAAACGAAACAACAAACACCTTTTCCAGTTGTTTTGTTTTTTGTTTACTATTGACATACTTTTTCATTTCGTGTGATATTTTAATGAGAATGAAAAGATATAATAATAATAATAATAATAATAATAATGAAAACAGGAAATAATAACTCATCGAACGTAGGTTGTTGTAACGTAAAATTTTTATTTTTTTTTTTACGAAAAAAAAATGGCGGCGTTTGATTACATCATACGTCATTCGTACTCGTTTTTAATAATATTTCATCGAAATATTTTTTTTGTATTTTTTATCATCATCATTATCATCATTATTATCATTAGTTTTGCTGTGGAAAAGTCTTTTTAAAAAATAAGGTACGAAGGTACAATTTTTTTTTCTAGTATTCCACGAGACGCTTCGTAAAATTTTTAAATTTAAATTTCGCCGCCATTTTGTATTCATTTTAAAAAATTATATTTACCGCGTTTTTCCTTTTTTTTTTTTTTTGTATGAAATTACACTTCGATATATCGATCATCATCTCGAATTTACAAAATTTCGATCGATCG
>NW_002987486.1:0-1827 GCF_000006295.1 Pediculus humanus corporis | reverse complement strand
GTCGATGATAGTTTGAAAAGTTTGAAAACAAAATCCAAATATTTGTAGATAACATTAAATTCCCTTTGTTTTCAAAATTAGCAAAAGGAGGAATATAGAAGAAAATGAAGAATAATTTACTCACCGCGTATGTGATGAGTTGGGGAGCGAGAGAGAGAGAGAGAGAGGAAAAGGGGAGCGAGAGGAGAGGGGAGCAGAGTTCATGGGAAAAAAGAGAGTGAAAAGAGAATGAAGAAATTTAAATAATTAAAATTTTTTATTTTTCCCCCACGAGTAAATTAACCAAAAATAAAATTAAAAAAAAAAAAAAAAAAAAAAATCACCAACCTGGAAATATTTGAATTTTGGTAAAAAGCCAGAAGATGAGTTTTAGGTGACCTCATTTTTTGTCAAGTTTCCAGTCAAAGACTGGAGAAAGAAGAAGAAGAAGAAGTTGAAAAACTTTTCTTTTTTTTTTAAGTTCCAGATGTTTTAGTTTTTATATTTTTTTGGAAGAAATCCGGCCAAGTTTTTAAATTTGTTTTCCCCAAAAAAAAAGTTCGAGGAAAAATTGCGAATGGGGGGAGGGGGAAAGAGGAGAACGAAGGGTAGTGGGGAGAAGGGGAGGGAAAAAATAAATTTGACGACGACAAAAGTTTTCGTAATTATTTAAAACCAATGGCTATTTTCGAACTGGAAACAAAAAAAAAAATAAAATAAAAAAATTTTAAACGTGTTTAGCAAATCGATGACGTCATCCATCTAATTTATTTTATTTTATTTTTTTTTCTGGACATTTTCACGTCCCCCGCAACAAATACAAAAGATAAAAACCGACGGAAAAAAAAATTGTTTTCATTTTGCTGTCGTCGTTCTGCCCCTCCCCTCCCCTCCTCGCCACCACTTTTTTTTTTTATGCGTCGTACAATAAAATTAAATTTTGTCAACAGCAAAAAAAAAAAAAAATTATTTTAATGTATTTTTTTTTTAACAAATTTTATTGGCATTTACTCAACGAAAAAAATTTTTTCCTTTTTATTCTGTATGCCTTATTTTTTTTTTCTAGAAATTTCTATTATGATAATAATAATAATAATATTTTAAAAAAAATTTTTTCGAAAACATTCTAGAAATTTCTTTCATTCTTTCTTTCTCTATTTATTTTACCTAAAAAATAAATTTTTTGTTGTAATTTTTCACGCGTTATAAAAATGAAACAGCGACAACGACAACAACAACAACAACAGCAACAGCAACAGCAACAACAGCAACAACAACAGAAACAATAATAATAATAATAACAACGTGTAAACAATTCGATTTTTTTTTTTTTTTTTTAAACAAACAGGAGGAAATTCGACAGAATTAAAAAAAAAAAAAAATCATTCGAATTTCCCGCCTCTCTCATTCTCAATTTTCTTCGACCTTTCCACTTGTCTTCCCGCCTCCCCGCCCCTTCTCTCTCCCCTCTCTATTCAGGTAATTCGGGAAACGTAAAAAACTAAAATAAAAAAAATTTTTTTTTTTTTGTTAATCTCAATTTAAGATAATCCCATTGCAAATCCCAAAATGAAACAAAAACAAAACTGACGTAAATTATTTTATATATATATAAATCCTCTGCTGACGTATTAAAACCTTTTCCTTTTCCCGCCCCCCGCCCCCCACGCTTTTAATTCCTGATAAGAACGATAATAATAATAATAATAATAATAATAATAATAATGACGATGACGATGTCGACTGCGATAAAAAAAAATAATAATAATAATACAAGTACGTAATTTAAATACAAATTTTACACGTCAACAAAACGCCTGGGGGGTGGGAGAGGGGAAGAGAGGAAGG
>NW_002987487.1:0-1308 GCF_000006295.1 Pediculus humanus corporis | reverse complement strand
ATGATGATTATTAAATTTTTTTTTTTTTTAATTTAATTTTATTATTGCTTTATTACGATTCGAGAAAAAGAAAAGGAAAAACGCGCGTTTTTTTTTGTTTTGGGAGGCGGTGCGGGTTACGGCGGGAAGGTTGGGAAAATTTAAAAAAATTTTGAAATCCCCCTCCTCCTCCCCCTTCTCTTCCTCCTCTTTTTCTTCTTCCTCCTTTTCCTCCTCCTCCTCGTTAAATAAATTTTTTTCGAAAATTTATAGGAGGACGTCCTTGTGCGCGAATTCGTATTATTATTATTATTATTATATGCGTTATAATAATAATTATTATTATTATTAATAATAATATTAAAAAAAAAAAAAAAGGAACCAAACAAAATTTTCGGGCGTTTTATTTTTTATTTTTATTTTTTTTAAAAATATTTTTCGTCAATGCCATCGCCATCATCATCATCATCATCATCATCATCATCATCGTAATTGTTTAAAGGTATAAATTATTATTATTATTATTATTATTATTGTTATCTCACTCGAGTTATCTTTATCGAAATTAATAATAATATTAATAATAATAATAATAATAATAATAATAATAAATTTAAATTTGTTGCTTGAAGGATCGCCGTTTGCAAATAATAATAATAATAATAATAATAATAATAATAAATTTAAATTTGTTGCTTGAAGGATCGCCGTTTGCAAATAATAATAATAATAATAATAATAATAATTTAACGCTGGTGATCGTAACGAATTATAAAGTCTGAAAACATAAGGTTATTCGATAATTTAAAAAAAATTATTAATTATTTATTAATTAATTATTCATTTATTTATTTATTAAATCGGAAACAATTAATTATATTATACGGTTATTTTTTTTTTGTAATTTTTAATTTTTCTTCGAAACGTAATCGATTACGGTTTAAAATAATAATAATAATAATAATAATAATAATAATAATAATAATAATAATAATAATAACAAAACGCGTTAACGACAAATTTTTTTTTATTAACAATTGAAATTTTCTAAGAATAAAAAAAAAAAAAAAAAATTTTTTTGCATACGAACTGGAAAAAAAGGCCCCCAGGAAGACAACAACGAAAAAAAAATAATAATAAAAATAAAATATTTACCATCATCATCATTATTATTATTATTATTATTATCATTCAAGGTTTTTTTTTTTTTTCGATGGTCTATTAATAATAATAAAGGGCGGTGAGAAATGGGGCGTAGGGGAGGAGCGGTGGCGATGGAGGAGGAGAAGAGGGAGGAGGGAGAGGAAAGAGAGAGAGAGGAGGAGAGAG
>NW_002987488.1:0-1145 GCF_000006295.1 Pediculus humanus corporis | reverse complement strand
TAAATTAGAAAAAATCGATTTATAAAAAAAAAGAAATTTTTTGTTTTTCCAGTAAGTGAAAATCGTTTCCAGAATTATGATGAATTATTTTCTGGAATTTTCAAAAAAAAAAAAAAAACAAAATAAAAAAATAATTTTAAAAAATTTAGAAGAGAAGATAAAGAATAATAATTTAGTCCTTAAGTTATTTATTTATTTTTTTTCTCTCTCTCTCTTTTTTTTAATTATGTATTTATAGTCTATAAAAAAAAAGGAATAGAGCTAATAATAATAATAATAATAATAATAATTTTTTTTAAAACGGCTTTATTAGTTAACTGGCTTGTTAAATGTTTTTAATCCATGATCGCAATAAACACTTTTTTTTTTTTTTTAACTAAATTGTCCTATTATTTATGTTTTTCAGGGGTGTTGAAAATTTAAAAAAAAAAAAGGGGGGGGAGGGGAGATTTAAAAAATCTATTTAAACCCTATTTAATTACGCGTGTCAATGATCTTTTTGCTTTTTTTTTTTTTCATTTTTCCGTTCGAACGATGCGTAATTTTTTTCTATTTTAATGTAATATTATCGAACGTATTTAAATTAATTAATTAATTAATTAGTCGAATTATTCTTTTCGAATTTTTTATTTGCCGCCGCGCGTGAAATTTAACTATTATATAATTTTTTTTTCTTGCCGAACTTTTGATAATTGCTATATTTATATAGAGGTCACTCTCTCTCAAATTGAGATTTTTTTTTTTTGGGGGAGGCGAGGTTCCGCGTTTGTTATTTTACAATTGCGCATGGAACCGAGCGCGCAGGGTCAAAGTTAACTTTTCGTTTTTTCACTTGACCGAAAAAAAAAAAGAAAAAAAAATTAATGACGATGATGATGATGATGATTATTATTATTATAATTATTATTATTACCCACCATTAAACACGACAAGGCTATTTGTCGGGATCTTAAGTATTTATCCCAGGTTTCTACCCGATTCATTAGGGACAAATACTCGAATTTCGGTGGTGCTATTTATAATATTTTCCAAAGAAGGTGGGCCGTCCCACATAGTGCGATTTCCTGGATGGTTTCTTCTTTTAGGTTCTTCATAATCCTCTTTAAATTTTCTTTTATTGAATGTGGCATGGCTCCCAATGCTCC
>NW_002987489.1:0-1195 GCF_000006295.1 Pediculus humanus corporis | reverse complement strand
TTATTATATTATTATTATATATATTATTATTATTATTATTATTATTATTATTATTATTATTATTATTATTATTATTATTATTATTATTATTATTATTATTATTATTATTATTATTATTATTATTATTATTATTATTATTATTATTATTATTATTATTATTATTATTATTATTATTATTATTATTATTATTATTATTATTATTATTATTATTATTATTATTATTATTATTATTATTATTATTATTATTATTATTATTATTATTATTATTATTATTATTATTATTATTATTATTATTATTATTATTATTATTATTATTATTATTATTATTATTATTATTATTATTATTATTATTATTATTATTATTATTATTATTATTATTATTATTATTATTATTATTATTATTATTATTATTATTATTATTATTATTATTATTATTATTATTATTATTATTATTATTATTATTATTATTATTATTATTATTATTATTATTATTATTATTATTATTATTATTATTATTATTATTATTATTATTATTATTATTATTATTATTATTATTATTATTATTATTATTATTATTATTATTATTATTATTATTATTATTATTATTATTATTATTATTATTATTATTATTATTATTATTATTATTATTATTATTATTATTATTATTATTATTATTATTATTATTATGGTTTTTTTACGTTGTTATGTATTGAAAATAAATTTTAAAAAATTTTTTTTATGCGTTTTTGTGTCGGATTTTATACGTAAAAAAAATCATTCCTGGAATTGTATTATTGTATATTAATAATTTTTATGTTTTTTGAATTATGATGATAATGATGATGATGATAAGTTTTATCATTTATGGAAGATAAAAAAAAAAAAAAATTTTAAATCGAATGGGGGGAGGGAAAAAAAAGTGTCAAAATGAGGATTCGAACCACCGTCTGCGGTTTTTTGTGGCGAGCGAGTTAACCGTTAGGCTAACTTCCGAAGAAAATTACCCCTGTGATATTATTACTTATTAATTTGGTACAATGATTGGGGAAAAAAAACGTGGTATAAATAAACAATTTTTTAATAAAAGTTTTTATTCCAGAGTAAAATGATGGGGAGAGAGAGAGAGAGGGGAAGAAGGGGGAAAAGGGAAAAACCTTTCGGAATAAAAAAAGGTAGAAAAAAAAAAAACTTGTTT
>NW_002987490.1:0-1109 GCF_000006295.1 Pediculus humanus corporis | reverse complement strand
TTTATTACGTTTAATTTTTTTTTTCTGAGAAGGTGTGCCCATGTTTTTGTAATACATATCACGCCTCGTACCACTTTAAGGGTATATTACAAAAAATTATTTAACCCCATTTTTTTTTTTTTTTTTTTTTTTGAGTAATCGGGTTATTTATTTTTAATTTTTCGACCTGCTACCTGCTACGATAAATTTTTATATCTCGTAACACCCCCCCCCTTCTCTCTCTCTCTCCCGTTAAAAAGAAAGCCCCGTTCTCGCTTATTTTTTTTTTCAAAAAAAAAATTTTTTCTTCATTGACCAGGTTTAACAGTAAAAATGGTGGAGAATCCCATCATCATAATTAGGTTTTACTTAAAAAAAAAAAAAATTTATTTATTTATTTTATTATAAAAATCAGGTTTGGATGTTTTTTAAAAAAATTCTTATAACGGTTGACGTTCTCATTTGTTGTCTTTTAACTTAATGACAAAAAGTTGTTTACTTTTTTTTTAAAATACCGTAATAATTTTTTTCGAGTACTTAAAAATGGCGTTGTTTTATATATAACTTAAAGTAATGAAAAATTAAAATTCGAACTCGGTTGTCGGCGGGAGTACAAATTATTATTATTATTATTATTATTATTATTATTATTATTATTATTATTATTATTATTATTATTATTATTATTATTATTATTATTATTTACGCACTTGATTTTTATTGGACGATGTCATTCGCGGCGCCAGCGACAACGACAAAAAGAAAAATCGGGAGAAAATAATTTTTTTAAAAAAAAAAAACAACTTTCTGAACGCACGCACGCACGCACGCACGCACACGCACGCAAACCACATAATCCACGCAATTTTTCATTTATTTATTTTGTTTTTCTTGCGTGGATTACATATATTTAATAATGATAATAATAATAATTTACATAAATTATTAATTGTTTTTAATTAATTAAATGAACGTTCGAATGAAAATTAAATGTTAAGGGTACGAAAAAAAAAAACTGGAAATTTGAAAAAAAAAAATTTCTTTTCGTTATGAAATGAATTGAATTTTTAAAAGCGGGGGAGAGGGGGAGGGAGAAGGATGGAAAATCGAAATTTGTGTTTGTCTCCCCT
>NW_002987491.1:0-1786 GCF_000006295.1 Pediculus humanus corporis | reverse complement strand
TTTTTTTTTTTTTTTTTTTTTTTTTAAAAACTTTCGCAACGCGGGAAAAAAGTTCAACAGTTCAAAATGCGTGACAGAAAACGAAGATTAACAAAAAAAAAAGTTTTTCCGATTCGTTTCGCGCGTTCGACTTTGAAAAACTTAAAACGACGCGTTTTTTTTTTTTTTTTTACGCGCGCGTACTTTTACGTTGTTAAACGATTATGATGCACGTGCACCGTAGTAGAGGCCAAAACAAATTTAATAATAATAATAAACAAAAAGCCTTTAAGTAAAAGTGAATTTTTTTTTTCACGGCGTATGTAATAATAATAATGATGATGATGATGATAATGATGATGATGATAATGATGATAAAAACAAAATAATAAAAACTTGGCATTTGTAAAAAAATTACAAGTGACACTAAAAACCCGTGGACTACAGATTACAGACTAAAAATAGAATTTTTTTTTTTTTTTTTTTTTTTATTCGCAGCTTTGTGATTCATAAAGTCCTCGACGTGTTACACGTACAAGTTTTTTAACAAGCAAAACAAAAAAAGCTTTTTAAAAAAAAAAAATTATATACTTTTACCGGGGGGAAAAAACACAACCGTAATAAATAATAATAATAATAATCGGAAATTCTTCAAGGGAGAGTACGCGAAAACACGTAGAGGGGGATTCATTCGTACGTACATAAAAAAAAAAAAAACGCGATTTCACGTGCGCGCAAATTTATAAAAATAATTTTCCAAATTCGAGGGGAGACACAACAAGCTCCTTTCTCCCCCCCTTTTTTTTAACACAAAAATCTGCGACCGAATCGAATCGGATAAATTTTCACGAGGTGCATGTAATTTAAAAAAAAAAAAAAAAAAACACCTTGGAAAATTTTTGAAATTAAAATAAAACGAAGGGCAAAATATTTTCTTTTTTTTTTATCGAACCGGACATTATCTATGATTAAGTTGTAAAGGGAGGCGTTTGGACAAACGACAAACGACAAACAACAGCAACAACAACAACTGCTCCACATTTTAATAAACTTTTCCTCGTTAACGAATATATTAATAATAATAATAATAATAATAATAGCAATAACGAACATTATCTGGACAAACGCGTCACGTTACGTCACGAAATTTTCCCCCTCCCCCCGCGAAATCCCAAACCGAAAAAATCGAATTTTTTTTTTTTTTTTTTGAGTGAAAAACAAAATGAAAGAAATATTAATAATAATAATAATAATAATAATAATAATAATAATAATGATTCTGTTTTCCTTTTTCGTTTTAAACAATCGAGTTTACATCCTGGTTGACCCCATTGGAATTCTGCCCATATAATTTGATATGCCTGTTTTCGTTCAAAATTTAATTTATTTACTCTTTTTTTTTTTTTTTCTATTTCTTTCTTTCTCTTTCTCTTTGGTATAGTTCAACATTCATTATTATTATTATTATTATTATTATTATTATTATTTTCATCAAAACCAACTACAATATCATCATCATCATCATCATCATCATCATCTTCATTATCGTAATCATTCAATCGTCAATTTTCTTAATTTTACCCAAACTCGACAATATTACAAATAATAATAATAATAATAATGAGGAAAAGTCCATTAACCCTGTTTTTTTTTTGAAATTCCATACAAAAAAAAATTTTTCGCGACGATTTAACACGTCACCGTGTTACCTTTCTTACCTGTTCACGTTTGCCGTAATAATAATAATAATAATAATATTATAATAATAATAATAATAATAATAATAATAATAATAATAATAGTAATA
>NW_002987492.1:0-1273 GCF_000006295.1 Pediculus humanus corporis | reverse complement strand
CCGATTCCTTAGGGACAAATACTCGAATTTCGGTGGTGCCACTTATTATAAGATAGCACCACATCAATTCTTGAAGGTCTTCCTGAGTCCGTCTTTTTCGATGGGAACGATTTGTCTCCTGAACTGGGCTCCAGTGACTAACATCTTTGGAGTGGCCAGGGTCAGAAGCAGTGAAATTCACGTTCTCGTCGAGCTGCCTCAGGTCGACAGTAGAACAAGATTTGTTTTTTGGTTCTTACTTTGTCTTGTTCTCATTTTTTTTTTTTTTTTTTTTTTTTTCTCTTTTTAAGCCAACAGCACGTGGCGTTCTCAAACGGTCACCCATCCAAGTTTGCACCACGCCCGATGCTGCTTAACTTCGGTGATCGTACGGGAACCGGTGTGACCAGCACGCTATGGCCGTTGGCAATTATTATTATTATTATTATTATTATTATTATTATTGTTATTATTATTATTATTATTATTATTATTAATATTAGTACAAACTTACGTAATAATTTAATTTGAGAATTTTTTTTTCAACCGAACGTGTGCGCGTTCGAATTTTTTTTTTTCAACCGAACGTGTGCGCGTTCGCATTTTTTTTTTTCAACCGAACGTGTGCGCGTTCGAATTTTTTTTTTTTCAACCGAACGTGTGCGCGTTCGAATTTTTTTTTTCAACCGAACGTGTGCGCGTTCGAATTTTTTTTTTTTTCAACCGAATTTTTTTTTTTAAAAAAATAAAATTTTTAAGCGTGAGGATGCGATTTTTTTTTGTTTTTTTTCGGGGGGGGGGGAAATTATGACTTTGAATCACGCGACAAACGCTTTTCTTCTTTTTTTTTTTTTTATTAAACTTAATCCCATTTATTTATACAATGTTAGGCGCAAAAAAAAGCGGGTTTCGCGTAAAAAAAAATCCGTTCGGTAATTAAAAATTGGATTGTAAAGAGGGGCCGGGGGAAGGAGGGATTTTCGATTAAAACGAACGGGGGGTTTATTGACTACTTTAAAATTATCTCAAGTTAATAAGTTTTATTCGAACGGATTAAAAAAAAGAACAAATGTATATGATTGCGAACGCATCATATTTGATTGAGATTTTTTTTACCGCCATTTTTTTTTTAATTCCCTCACGTGATTTGTATTATTTCTTCAATTAGAGGGGAAACCGACGTTTGGTATTAAGCTTATCTATCTTATTTACAAGGGATGATTGAAATTAAAAAAAAAAAATTTTTTTTTTGACGTTCGCGCTCGAGTAATTTTCCCATTCCTAACGTCTTTTT
>NW_002987493.1:0-1617 GCF_000006295.1 Pediculus humanus corporis | reverse complement strand
AATAATAATAATAATGATAATAAATTCAATGTCGAAAAAAAAAAAAAAATTAAATTACGTAATTTGAAAATCATTGTTTCTTTAATCTCCGCGAAATAATAATAATAATAATAAAAATAATAAATCAACGTCATCCATTAGCCGTAGAAGAAAAATTAAAAATTATTTTTTTTGTTTTTGCCATTTCTTCTTCCCTCTCTCCCCCTTACATTTTGACCAAAACGTATTATAATTTTCGTTAAAATAATAATAATACTAATAATAATAATAATGATGATAAACAAAATAATATTTAAAAAAAACCCGCCAAATTTAAATTTATTACGATTGAATAATAACAGAAAAAAAAAAATTTGTTTTTTTTTAAATAATTTAAAAGTAATAAAAATGTAAGTAATCCACCACGTTTAATAATAATGATAATAATGTTAATAATAATAATAATAATAATTAATAATAATCATAATAATAATAATGATAATTTCGTCCTTCTCTTTCGGCTCGTTTAAAAACAAGTAAAAAAAAAAAATCAAAAATTTAATTATTAATACTTGGAATTGATGAAACAAACGAAAACGTTTGAAATAATATTATTATTATTATTATTATTATTATTATTATTGTTAATGCTAACCGGAAACGATTCGATTTTAAATTATTTAAACAATTTTTTTTTCAATGTCTTCGAAGTAAAAAAAAAAAAAAAAAATTGTTGTCGTTTTGTTGTAAACATTTCAAGTTCGTTCCGACTAAAAATTATTTCTCGAAATTTTTTTTTAACGAGACCGTTCATCTTTCGACGCCCGCCCCCTCCCCCCGCCAAAACATTCGAAAACAATTTCACGAATGTTAAATAATAATAATAATAATAATAATAATAATAATAATAATAATAATAATAATAATAATAATAATAATAATAATAATAAACAATCTGCGCAAATCCGCGATTCGATTTTACTTCCGCAAAAAAGTTATTTATCGTCAGTCAGCAATCAAATCAAATTCAAAATTTAAGTAAAAATTACGAGCGATGATAAAGTTTTTTTTTTTTTTTTTTTGAAAACTTTCAATCCTTACGTAAAAAATAAATAAATAATAATAATAATCTAATGATAATAATAATAATAATAATAATAACAATAATAATAATAATAATGATACTGACCTAATACATTTTTTTTTTTTTTGCAAACCTAGGTGATATTTTTTACAAAAAAAAAAATTCAAGTTTCCAATGATAAATTGACGTCACATTACGTATAAAAAAGACTACATCCGTATAACAAACAAACAAAACGAAACAAACGAAAAAAAGTTATTCTCATTGTCGATAACAAACACAAACACTCGAGAGAGACAAATTGTAATACCGTAAAAATAATTTTTTTCTTTTTCTTTCACGTTAGTTAATCTTTTAATGAGTGACTCGAAAAAAAAAGAAAAAAAAAATTTCTCCAGGTTGTACCTTAAATTAAATTACACGTTTTACAACTCACCTTATTATCATCATCATCACTATCGTCATCGTAGTAGAGTCTTCTCGTTAAGTAATGAAAAACTGAACGGAGAAACAACAACAACCACGAAGATGACGACGACGACAACAACTACGAC
>NW_002987494.1:0-1191 GCF_000006295.1 Pediculus humanus corporis | reverse complement strand
AGTTTTTAGGAAAAAAAAAAGCAAAAAAATTACTGGAAGCAAAAAAAAAAAAAAAAATTTAACTAGAAGCAAAAAAAAAAAAAACTAATACGTATCACATTTATTGCTTTATATACATTCTCGTGTAATAACCGATAATTTTAATGAGTTCTAACTATAAGTAAGTTAATTTTGTGTAAAGTAAAACGTTAATGTACTTTCTCTCTCTCTCTCTCTCTTCCCATCTGTCTCTCTTTCTCTTTTGAAACGTTTCGCAATCAATAGAAAGCAGGGGGAAAAAAAAAATTAATGTTATTCGGTCATCAAAATTTTATATTCAAATCGGATAATTGGTCCCCCGTAAGCCGTTTAAAGTCTTTCTCTTTCTCTCTCACACCACCGCGAAATCTTTCTTTTGTTCTTTACCCCCTCCCCCTTTTTAAGGATTTCCCATTTCCCCTCTTCCTTCCTTCCCTGATATTTAAACGGTTGTGTTAACTAAATCTCGCGGAATTTTTATACGTTGTATGCGCCAAACGTGAAAAAATAAAAATTTTTTTAATTGAGTGATCAATTTATTATTTTCTTCTCTCTCTCTCTCTCTCTCTCTATCTCTATCTTTCTCATAAGATTTTCTCTTTCCTTTTTTACTCCCCTTAAAAAAAAATCGGCACGTAAATCGTTTTCCACTCCCGTGAAATGTCTACTTTGTTTTCAACTTTTAAATTATCGATTAATTAAAAATGACGGAGGTAAAAAAAGAAAGAGACAGACAGAAGGGGAAAGAAAAAGAGAGAGAGAGAGAGAGAGAAATATTTTTTTTAAAATTATAACGAATGATTTCTTATAATTTCCACTAATTGGAGAATTCGATTGATTGTCTTTTGGAAAAATAAAAAAAAATTTTTTGCGTAATTACAAAACGTAAAAGAGGATGTGACGTCACATCCTTTTCCTCCTCCTTCTCCTCCGACGCGTGATTTTTTTTTTTTTTCTTCATATTTACCTTCTTTCGGTGGAAAATATCCGTGGATTTCGCAAAATGTCCCCTCGTATCCCGACGGATCCGAATTAAACAAACTCGATTCGGTCGTCATATTAGGCGGATAACTGATTTGCGATATTTCCGTTTGTACGAATGCGTTTGCACCGTCCGTTTGTTGTTCTACGCTTCGGTGAAATCCTCTCGCCGTCGACGCGGCCGCCGCCGAC
>NW_002987495.1:0-1241 GCF_000006295.1 Pediculus humanus corporis | reverse complement strand
TTCTTTCTTCATCTTTTTTCCTTCATTTTCTTCCTTCATCTTCTTTCTTCACCCTCTTTTTTCGTCTTATTTTACTTTATTATTATTATTTTTGAAAAAAAAAAAAAAAACTTTGTTCTCCATTCTTCTTAATATTTTTCAATGAGAGAGAGATTTAATTTTTATCTTTTTTTTTTTTTAAGCGGGGGAGGAAGGAGGGAGAGAGGGGGGAGAGGTAGGAAAATTTAAAATTCTGTCGGGAAAATTCTCATCGTGAAAATTTTCTTTTCTTTTTTTTTTTTTATCGTTTTTCGTTTCATGAATTTTTAACGGTTTTTAAATGTTTACGTTCTATTTAAAAAAAAAAAAATTTTTTTTTTTTTTTTCTCCGGTCTTTTGTTCTTTTGTCGCGATATCGAATCGAATGTGACGTAACTTTTTCCTCTTCTTCCTCTTCTTCTTCTTGTCTTTTACATTACTATTTTCCTCCTCCCCTCTCTCTCTCTCTCTCCCTCTTTCCCTCCCTTTCCGCCAAAGGGGAAAGGAAAAAAGACAATAAATTTCGATGTAATGAACGAACTTACTTTTTCGGAATTTAAATTAACTCATACGATTCGCTTCATAATGATAATAATAATAATAATAATAATAATAATAATAATAAAAGCCAACGGCCATAGCGTGCTGGTCACACCGGTTCCCGTACGATCACCGAAGTTAAGCAGCATCGGGCGTGGTGCAAACTTGGATGGGTGACCGTCTGAGAACGCCACGTGCTGTTGGCTTAAAAGAGCAAAAAAAAAAAAAAAAAAAAAAAAATGAGAACAAGACAAAGTAAGAACCAAAAACAAAATCTTGTTCTACTGTCGACCTGAGGCAGCTCGACGAGAACGTGAATTTCACTGCTTCTGACCTGGCCACTCCAAAGATGTTAGTCACTGGAGCCCAGTTCAGGAGACAAATCGTTCCCATCGAAAAAGACGGACTCAGGAAGACCTTCAAGAATTGATGTGGTGCTATCTTATAATAAGTGGCACCACCGAAATTCGAGTATTTGTCCCTAAGGAATCGGGTAGAAACCTCGGATAAATACTTAAAAACTCCGACAAGTAGCCTTGTCGTGTTTAATGGTGGATAATAATAATAATAATAATAATAATTGATTTATCGATATTTTTTATTAAAATTGTACCCAATTTTACTACAACTATTATTATTATTATTAGTAATTTTATCATTATCATTATCGGTTTAAATCACTT
>NW_002987496.1:0-1155 GCF_000006295.1 Pediculus humanus corporis | reverse complement strand
TTTATTGTTGTGGTTGTGGTTGTTGTTGTCGTAGTTTTTTATTATCGATTTTTATATTGAGAAATAAATATGGTAATAATAATAATAATAATTATGGAAAGGTGAAAAGTTTAAATTTTTTTATATTTTTTTTTTTAATTAATGAAATATTTATTTATTTATTTATGTATTTACGTGTGTTTATTAAAATTTTTCTTTTTTTCCCTCCTCGGTTCGCTTCGTTTGCGTTTTTTTTATTTTTTTTTTTTAAACATTTTTAACGTGAATAATTATAAAAAATAAAAATTTATCATCATCATCATCGTCGTCGTCTTCGACGTCGTCGACGTCATTGCCATCATTATTATTATTATTATTCGTAAAAGAAGAAAAAAAAGGAAAAATTTATGCTCGAGCGTAAAAAAAAAACTCGATGTATATGAATTATTATTATTATTACTATTTTTGTCGTGGCGACATTTAAAAAACGACGAGATTTATTGATAATTTTTTTTTTTTTCGAGTCATGACAAACAGGAACAAACGACAAACGGCGACAAACATTTAAAACTTAATTCGTCCTTTTTTTTAGCGACGCCGCAAATCGAAATTTTCCATTTTGTTTGTTCTAAAATGACGAGAAATATTTTTTAATTATTATCATTATTATCATTTTTGTTTCAGATGACTGAAGAAATTCCAACGGAAATGAACGTTTTCATACCTCCCGTACCTCCTCCTCCTCCTCCTACCGCTCCTTCCGCTCTCCCATCAGAACAATTATTAACCAGCTCATCAACTGCTATACCTGCTAAATCTTTAACACATTTGCCAAAGCGTCCACCTGTTGATATCGAATTTAGTGACATCACGTATACCGTACCCACAGCAAAAGGTAAGCATTATTATTATCATTATCATCATCATCATTATCATCGTCGTCGTAGTCGTAATTAAACGTTGCGTAATTTACCGTCACTTTTTTATCCGTCAAAAAAAAAAAAAAAAAATTAAAAACCGTCAAAAGTTATGTAAAAACTTATTTTTATTCATTTTATTACCATTATTATTATTATTATTATCATTATCATTATCATTATCATTATTATTATTATTTAACTCGTATTAAATATAAAAAGTAATGATAATGATAATAATTATAACGGTTTTTTTTTT
>NW_002987497.1:0-1184 GCF_000006295.1 Pediculus humanus corporis | reverse complement strand
TAATAATAATAATAATAATAATAATAATAATAATAATAATAATAAATTTTTTAAAATTCGTCAACGGAGGTCTCAAATGCTGACGAAGATGATAAAAAAAAAAAAATTTTTTTTTGTCCGTTACTTTAACGTAACAATTACGTTTCAAATCTCAAAAAAAAAAAAAAGAGAGAGAGAGAGGGAGAGGGAGAGAGAAGGAAAAATTTGTGCGTCGGTTGACGTCGTTCATCATCATCATTATCATCATCATCATTATTGTCTCGCATATTATTCAGTAAGAAATCATCTTTCGTCGTGTTAACTTTTTCGTTTTTTTTTATTTTTCAAAATAAAATTTCGGTTCGGTTTGTTTTACCCCCCCCCCCCCCGAGATTTGAATAATTCGTTTGTAAGTTTAAAATTTTCGCGCCTTTTTTTACTTTTTAAAATTGTGCGTCAAAATATCACGTAAGTTTTTTTTTTTTTTTTTCGTTTGTTTGTTTTTTAAAGAGAGAGAAAAAAAAATTTTTTTTTTAAATTAAATTTTTCAAAAAAAAAAAAAAAAAGCGCAACTCGTTTGGAAAAAAGAAAAACCGGAAACGAATAATAATAATAATAATAATAATAATAACGAATTTCGATTGTTTTGATTCCGTGAAAAAAAATTTTGCATAAGAAATAAAAAATGTCGATTGATTTGTTTGAAATGTGTCGACCGTTGAATTCAAATTAGTTTTTTGTAGTTTTTTTTGGGGGGGGGGTAACAAAAATGGCGGGAATAATTTTTTTTTTTTTTGGGAACAATAAGAAGCGTAAAATGCGAATTTAATAGTAAATTAAAAACCCTCCCTTCCCCACAACCACCACCACCACCGCCGCCGCTCTTAACTCACTGACATTCTTTATTATTATTATTAGTTTCAAATTGACTCAAAGGAATTTCATTTCTTTCTGGAGGTCAATGCCTGGAGTAAAAAATAATAATGATAATAATAATTAATTAATTAATGAAAAGGAGCAGACGATAAAAGAGCAAATATATAAGAAAAAATTTTTTTTTTGTTTTTTTTTTTCCGGTTGGTTTTCCTCGCAGTACCTTCTCCGATGTCTTTGGCCGGAGTTCGTCCACTCGGAGCTCATTCGGCGACCGATTTGATAAATCGGAGTCACAGTTACGGAGCATTGAGCGCATGAGCCGCGGAAGT
>NW_002987499.1:334175-335716 GCF_000006295.1 Pediculus humanus corporis | reverse complement strand
AAGAAAAATATCCATTTACGAATCGAAATCCTTTTTATCACATTCCTCAGAAAATTCATAGCAAAACGAACGAAGAAACGACCAAACGACTCCGTGTTTTTTTTTTTTTTTATATCATTTTGCGGTTTTCATTTTTTTTTTTTTTTTTTTATTCTTCAGCCACGACTTTTTTCATTTTCTTCGACTTATTCATTATTTATTTTATTTTTATAACACAACATGAATCTTCATTTTGTTTTTTTTTTTCTTATTACTTCATTTTTATATATTTTTTCGAAGACATTTGGACAAAATCAATCTGACAATTTTTAAATTATTATTATTATTATCATCATCCACACATTTCTTATTTTCTTTTTATTTTTTTTTCTTATTTCGATGTCCCCCCTTCCCCCCCAATTTCCACCATTTTTTTTTTTTTTTTTTTAAATTTTAAATTCTCAATCGGAAAAAAAGAAAAAAAAAATTATTTCCACGAACAGGAAATGTAGAAAAAGAAGGAGAAGGAAGTAAAAAAAATTTCTTTATTAATAATAATAAAAATAAATTCCGGAAAAATGAATGAATGAATGAATGATTGAATGACATTTCCCAAAATTTTAAGAAAGATCAAAATAAATAAATTTTAATTTAAATTATTATTACCGGAAGTTTTCGTAGAATATTTTTCTTTTTCGTTCGCATTCCGGAAATCATTTGAAGGTAATTAAAAACTTTATGTATGAATATCGTTATATTATTAGCATTATTATCATTATTATTACAATATGTGTATGTGTATTTTACAACGATTAGATTTTTGTCGTTAAAAACAAAAAGTTATTATTATTTTTTCTTTCCTTTTTTTCCTTTTTTCCTTTTTTTATAACATTTGTAATAAAGTTTGTAACGTTTACGAAGTTGAACCTTTTTTTTCTTTTTTTTTTACTCTACTCTACTCTTAATAAATTTTTTTAGAAAATATAAAAAAAAAAAAAAGTTGTGAGAAAAAAAAAGTGAAAAGATGAAAAGAGAGAGAGAGCTGAAAGAGAGAGAAAGAGGAGGGGAATAAAAGATGGAGGACAAAAAAAAATAATGGCAAAATAAATAATGAAAAAAAAAAATTAAAAAAAAAAAAGAGAATCTGGAAAGAGAGAAAGAAAAAAATTGGGGGAGAGAGAGAGATAGAGAAAGAGAGAAATTGGGGAGAGAGAGAGAGAGAGAGAAATTGGGGAGAGAGAGAGAGAGAGAGAAATTCGGCCAATTAGTTTAAATAATTAGTTAAATTTAAAATTTAAATAATTAAATCTTTGAAAAAAAAAAAAAGAAAAATTTTTTTTTTATTTGTTTTTTCCTCTCCTTAAACTTTTCAATCGTAAAAGTAAATAAAAATAAAACTGGAGAAAAAACTGGAGAAACTGGAAAAAAACTGGAAAAGAAAAACAAAAAATGATGAAACTTTTTAATTATTTGAAAAAGTAATTTTGTGATTTTTGAGTGCCATAAAAATCAAATTTAAAAAAAAAAAAAAAGGTCGAAGAGAGAAAGATGAAAATAGACCG
>NW_002987499.1:326675-331675 GCF_000006295.1 Pediculus humanus corporis | reverse complement strand
AAAATATATATGTTAAAAAAAAAAGAAGATAATTAATATTAAAATTTTTAAATTAAAAAAAAAGTTTTCGCTATGTGTTCTATATTTTTACGAGTTAATTTATTATGTTGGCAGTACTGAAATGTTGAGGAATTTTTTTTTTTTTTAAAATAATACAGGGTGAGAGTAAAGAGAGTTATTTAGTAGATTAAGAAATGGACGAAGACCATTCCGACTTTAAAAGCTATTATCCCGCAAGGAAAAATTTTAAAAGATAAAGTTGTTAAGATTGTGCAGATCACTAGCCAAAAGTAGTGGTTGGAAAAAAGAAAAAGGAAGGAAGGAAAAAAGAAAGGAAAAAGAAAAAGGTTGTAAAATTTTCTTTTGTTTCCTTTTTTCCGGCTTTGATTTTATAAGAAGCTGTAAAGCCGCCGACGCCACCGCCACCTCGCCCCCACCACCACCGCTACCTTAACGATAAGGTTTTTAGTTGAGGTTGCCACTTGAAAACTTTGTTAAATTTTTAAAATCATCCGATGTAATGAAGAAAATTTTAAAATTTTCGCCCTTCATTTAACAAAAAAAAAATATTTTTTTTCTTTTTTTCTTTTTTACGGGGAGCCCTCCCCGAAGAAGAGGAAAAGGGAAAAAGTGATTGATCATTGACAGTCGGTTAATCGGAGAACATTTCATTTCCTTTTGGATTTTTTCGTTTTATGAAACCTTTGCACGAAATCGGATTTATGGTTTTTTTTCGACAATGGCCAATTTAAAAAAAAAAATTCACATTTTTTTCCTTTTTCAAAATTTCAGGTTTTCATCCGTCAAAGTCTTTCCCGCCCCCCCCCATTTTTTTTTAATTTTATCCCCCTCCTCCTTTTTCTCTCCATCCAGTTTTTTATTTTTATTTTCCACAACCCGCCTATGATTATTATGATTGAAAACGCGGTCATAATCTTTTTAAATATTTTAAACCTCCCCCACACCCTCCCCACGGTTCCCCTTGTTAAATATCTTACATCTTTTCTATACCCCTCCTCTCATCATCTTTCTGTCTACGTTTCTTACTTTTATTATTAAAAAAAATTTTTTTTTCTCGAAACGATAAGTTTTTCAAAAAAAAAAAAAAGTAAAAAAATTCGCGCGTGCTCCCCACCTCCCCCCACTTCTTCCTTCTTCTCCCCACGCATCCCCTCCCTCTCCTCGCACGACACGTTTATTTTCACGTTTGGGAAAAAAAAAACACGAATAAACACATTTTACACGCACGTAAATAAAATATTCATTTACTGTCAAGTGTATCGGAAACGTCACCATCACCACCATCATCGTCATGTTCTTCTTTATCATTCATTCGTTCGTTCATTCATTCATTCATTCATTCACATTCGGATTCGGATATTAGAATGTTTGACACGCGGAATGTACTTATATGTTCACTATTGAATATCATATTTTGGACAGTCAATAACAACGAAAATTTAAATTTCCTTTTACGACGACACCTTTTTGTGTAAATAAATGAAAATTTTAAAAATGGCCGACGATTTATCCCCTTCCACTTCCCCTCCCTTTCCCTTTCCTTCTCCTCAAAAAAAATAATAAAAACGGCAAGTAATTAAAAGATAATTAATAATATTAATTCACAACGAATTACTACTACCACGACGACGACGACGACGACGATGATGATGATGATAATGATAATTATGTTAATAATAAATTAATTTTACACGAATTTTCCTAGTAAAAAATGAAAAATTATCATCATTATTATTTATATCGCGATACACGAAACTTGAGTTTTTTGTTTTTTGTTGTTTCGTTTTAAAACAAAACAAACAAATTTATTTAATAAACAAACAAACACGCACACAAAATAAATAATAATAATAATAATGATGATGATGATGATGATGATGATGATATATAAAACGTTTGTTTTAGATAATAATCTAGAAGAAATTATTTAAGAAAATTCAACTTTTTTTTTTTTGATAATTAATAAAAATTAATTTTTTTTGCTTAAACAATTTAAATAATAATAATAATACTATTTATACTATTATTTAATCAACATAATTATGTTTTGTGTTTTTTTTTCGGATTTGTTTAAAAAAAAAACATGTTAGACGATTTAAAAAAAAAAAAAAAAAATTTGAGTAATGTGGAAAGAAATACGAGAATGATGTCATTTTTGTTTTTTTTTCCCTCTCTAAACGATTTAACCTTTGACCTTTTCGATCGTCGTAAACTTTTACCGTCGTATTTTAAATAGTAAATTTTAAATTTTTTGAGCGGGAAATTTGTTTTTTTTTTTTTTTTAACGAATGTTTTTGGCACGTTTGTTTCTTTTTTTTTTTTTTTTTACTCCGTTTGTTTGTTTTCCGTTTGTTTTCCTTTTTTTTATTTTTCATTCTTTCTTCCGTTTGTTTAAATGATTTAAATGTTTGTTCGAAACGGTAAGGAAGAAAAAAAGAGGGGTGGGAAAGGGGGAAGAGGGTCGGGAAGAAAAAGCATTGAAATTTCTAGCGTTAAAATGTATTATTTAAAGTCCGGTTTTTTATTTTCTTAAAAACGAAAAAAAAAATCCCGGAAATATTTCATAGAGAAAATAAATTCATTTTATTCTTGATTGTTTAAAGAACCGGAAATTCTATTTTTTCTCCAGAGTCTCTGGAAAAAAAAATTTTTTTTTTTTGTACTTTTTTACCTTACATTTTAAAGGCGATAAATTTTTTTTTTTTCGGGCATTAAAAAAAATTTTTTTTATTCTGTTTTTTCCTTCTTTTTCTTTTTTTTTATAATTTATTTTCAAGTTTCATAAAATTCGACGTTCGTAAAAAAAAAATTTAAAAAAAATTTATTTTTATTATTTTTTATTTATTATAGAATCGTAAAAGATAAGTAAAAGTAAAAAAATCGACCAATCAAATCGCTCATTTGACTACGTGTCATTCGACCCGTAAGTTGACTTATTATCATACCTAATAAAAAATTGTAAGTGTATTGATTTTAAAATAAATTTTATCTTATTTCTCGTATCGTAAAAAAATGAACCAATCAAATTGAATGATTTCATACGTGTTAAATAAAATTGGGTTAAGTTGACGTATCATCACGTATAGTAAACATAAAATAAATAAATCAATTTTAATTTATTTATTAATGAAAAAAAACGGAAAAAAACAGAAAAATCATTTTTTACCTCATCATTTTTATTACGTAAACGTACCAAACGAATATTTATTTATGTTTTTTTTTTGCTAAATATTAAATGGGTATTTACTCCCGCGTTTTTCTTCATAATAACAATAATAATTGTAATAATAATAATAATAATAATAATAATAATAATAATATTTTTCAGACAACCGACTTCTTTAACCATAGTAGTAGCCTTTCATTTTTTTTTTTTTCTTTATGTTAAAAATGAGTTTTTTTTTTTTTTTTAATAATAATAATAAATTTATGTTTTTTTTTTTTTTTAAGGATGTTTAAAATGATCATGGTAACAAGAATTTATGTTTTGCGGTTTATGAAATGCATTTATTCCGCTTGAAAACTCTAAAAAAAAAAACTATAACTAAAAATTTACTAAAAAAAACTTTTTTTTTTTTTTACAACTTTAAACCTTTTTAAAAATTTAAAATTTGATCATAAACATTTTTTTTCTAGGGAAAAAGGGGAGTAGGGGGGAAGAGATAGAGAGAGACGAGGGCCGGAGACTGAATGGAGGATACTTTTTAAAACCTTTAAAAAAAATAAATAAAATAAATTTTAAAAGATTCGATTTATTAAAAACCAAAAAATCGATCTATGACGTAGTCTGATAGAATTAAAGTATTATTATTATTATTATTATTATTATTATTATTATTATTATTATTATTATTTAGTAACTAATTAGTATTTGGTAAATAATCTTTATCTATCTCTCTCTCACGTTTTGCTTTTTTTTTTTTTTTTTTTTTTTTTTTAACAAAATCGTGGTTTTTAACTAAATGATTACATAAACATTGGAAAAAGTTTTTAATTTAATAAGATTTCGAATGCGTGATGTGAAAAAAAAAGGAAAAACCTTTTTCATCCAGGTAATTTTCCCGCGTTTATTTCACTTTTCAATTCCCGCTTCTCCCCCTCTTCCCCCTACCCCCCTTCTCCGATCCCTTCTGCTATCCTCCGAAAAATCTAGTAACGAAAATCAACGGAATAAAATGCATGTGGATAATGCGTATGTATCTTGGGATACGGATCCGAAGACAAAATGGCGGAAACGTTTAACATGAATTAGAAGGATTATGGGGTTATGTTGAACGGGATGAAAAAAAAAAACGTTCGTTTATCGTTCATCATTGACGGCCATTTTTATAAAAATAAAATTCACAATTGTTAATATGATGAAAAAAAAAATAATAATGATGATGATGATAATGAAAAAAAAAAACAATGGATGAACGCATTCACTCATCACGCATTTACGGTTTATGAATTTGAATTTTATTGATAATTTATGGTTTTTTCACACCCATCGTAATTATTCATTTTTTTAACAGGAATAATAATGATAATAAGCGTACAAAAATTGTCAGAGGTTGTCACATCCGTCGTGATTCTATAATCGCCAAAATCCGCCTAAAAAAAAAACCGCCGGTCGTTCTTGATATATAATAATAATAATAATAATAATAATAATAATAATAATAATAATAATAATAATAATAAATTAAACGTTTTCCTTTTACTTATGGATAAAATCATTGACCGGAATAAAAAATTTTTATATAAAAAAAAGCAAACCGGAAACGTAGAATTTTAACGATCGAATAAAATATTAAGAAAGATATAAAAAGTAAAAAAAATTAATAAAAATTCTAACGTAGATGATATAAACTCCGGTAAAATAAAAACGTGAAAAGATTTTTCATAAAAAACTAAAAAAATAACATTTACACAAAAAATATATTCTTATTTAACGTTAAAAGAAAAAAAAAAGATGGCGGAAGAAGAGAAAAAAAACT
>NW_002987499.1:316288-326655 GCF_000006295.1 Pediculus humanus corporis | reverse complement strand
AGAGAGAGAAAGAGAGAGGAAAAAAGGAAAACAAAACAAAAAAAAATTAAAGATAGTTACAAGAACAAGTTTAATGAAGGAATTAAACTTAGAGAGAGAGAGAGAGAGGGATGGGGGGAGAGGGAGAGGGAGAAGAGGAAGAAAAAAAAACTAATAAGAGATATCGTAGCATTCACAAAAAAAAAAAAATTTTTAAGAAGATTTTTGTTTAAAAGCATTAAATTCTATAGGAGAAAAAAAAGAAAAAGATAAAAATATTGAAAGTAAAAGTGAGAGAGAGAGAGAGAGAAAAAAAGAGACGAAAACAAACAGAAAAGAAGAAAAGCAAATTAAATAACAAAAAAAAGGAAAAGAAAACATATATAAATAAAAAAAAAAGTTTCTGTTTTTTTCTTTTCAAAAAAAATCGATAAATCAATATTATATATATAATTCGATTATTGGTATTTCCCTCCCCCCCTCACCTTCTCGTTCGATACCATAAATCACGCGTAATAATAATAATAATAATTTTTTATTAAATTAAATAAAATAAAAAAAAAAAACAGAAAATAAAACGCAGATATAAAAAAACCCTCTTCCCTTTTTCTTCTCCGACTCAAATTCGTTTACCGGAAATTAACAACAACAACAAAACCGGATGTAAATAAATAAATGAAATTATTAACTGTAAATGCAATTTTACGCAACCGAAACTCTTTTACCTCCTCCCTTCCCTACCCTTTCCTCCGCCCACCGAAAAAAAAACGCGTCGCGAATAATTTTTTTCTTTTTTTTTTTTTTACATGCGAAAAGCAAAAAAAAAAAAATTTTTTTTTTTTTCTTTTCTTTTCCGTAGCAAAAACGAAATCGAAAATCAATTTAGCGGATCCGAACGGAAAAATAAAAAAAAAATAATTCTTATTTGGAATTTACAAAAAAAAAAAAAAAAGAAAAGAAAACCCCTGGAATGAAATTACTGGAAACGGTTTTAACATGAATTTTTTCATTATTTCCCCTCCCCTTCTCTCTCTCTCTTTCCGTCCCTTCCCTCCCACCCTCCCTCCACCCCCAACCCCCTAATACGGAAAATAAATGTAATCTTTTGAATTATTTATGTTTACTTAACATTATTATTATCATCATTATTATTTCGTTCGTTAATGTTAAAAAAAAAAATGGCGAAGAAAACGGGGTTTGCATAGTAAAAACGAAACAAAAAAAAAAAACGAACGAGGACGTCGATACGTGTAATAATTTCCGTGAAGCAACAACAAACAAGGAAATAACAAACGATCATGAATAAGAATACAACAATCAACGAAGGTAACAAAACCGGAAGTGGAAAAAAAAACAAACAAAACCACAAAAACGACGTCGGCGAATCAAAAAAACGAACGAAAAAAAAAAAAATTTTTTTTTTTTGAAATGAAATTTAATGGCTGGCGAAATCGGAAATGCGACAAAACCACTTAAAACCGGATGTGATGATTTCATAATAATAATAATAATAATAATAATAATAATAATAATAATAATAATAATAATAATAATAATAATGATAATAATGATAATAATAATAATAATAATAATAATAATAATAATAATACTCAAATCGATTTGCGTGTCCTTTTATTATTATAACTTCATTTATTAAACAAAATAAAAAAATTTTGAAAACGTTGCGTTGGGAACGGCCATTTTTGCGTTCGTTAAAAAAAAAATTTCTATCTGTCGGAATCACGTGATCTTTTTTTTTTTTTTTAATATATATTAGAAAAAGTATTAAATGCTAAAAATCAAATTCTATACGAAGATCTTCTATTTAGTTCGGTTCTTAAAAAGTTCTTTTCCCCCTCCCCTCCTCTTCCCGCCCTTCTGCTCAAAACAACAAAAAATTTCTCCTTTTTTTTTTTTGGTAAATTTAATTAAAATTATAGAAATGTCGACACGTCACGTGATAGGAAATAAAATCCCTGTTTAAATAAGATGTGTTGAAATTCTTCTGACACGTACTAGAAAAACGAGGTTAAAAAAAAAAATTTTCTCATTTTTTTTTTTTTTTCGTTTGAATCGTAGCAAAAATATGCTATTAATATCAATTTTTTTGTGTTGGAATGAGGGGGGGAAGGGAAAGGGAAAGTGAAGAAAAAAAAGGAAAACGCATGAATCATATAAGAAAACAAAATTTTCATATCATTTGGTCATAACATAAATTTAAATATGGCGTTCAGGTGCAAATTATATTAATTTTTTCCACGATATATTTTTTTTCTTGTTCACCATTTCCTCCCTCTCCCCTCCCCCATTCCCCTCTCCTCTTTGTGCCCAATTTTTTATAAAAAAATAAAATGGTGTGAAAATAATATTGGAAATAGAGAAAAAACTAAAATGATTTATAGTAAAAAAAAGGAACTTGTATGATTTTTGAATGTTTTCCTGTTGAAAAAGTAATAGAAAGAGAGAGAGAGAAAAAAGGACAAAAAAGGAAATTGTGAAAGAAATTGAAAAAAAGAAAAATTAGAAATTAGGGGATGGTAAGAGATTATAGGAAGAGGGGAAAGATTTAAAAAAAGAAAAGAAGAAGAAAAATAAATGAGAGAATGTGATAAAGAAAACGAAAAAAGAAAGAGAAAATAAGGGAAAAAAAGAAGTAAAAATGATTACAATAAAAAGAGAGAAAGAGGTGAGAAAAACGAGTAAATAGAGGAAAGAAAATAGAGAAAAAAATGTGTGAATAAAGAAAGAAAAAAAAAATAAAGGGAAGAAAGGAATACAAAGAAAAGAAAACGAGAGAGAGGGAAAGAGAAAAGAGGTATGAAGAGGAAAAAACAAAAGAGAGAGAGAAACAAACAATACAAGGAAAAAGGGAATTATAGGAAAATAAAAAGAGACAGAGAGAGAAAAGAATGCCATAAGAGAGAGAAACAGAGAAAGAAAAGAATGAAATGAAAGAGAGAGAGATAGAAAAAAATTAATTTAATTAATCCGTTTGAAAAAAAAAATTCGTAAACATTGCCTTCAATTGATTGATACAAATTTTATCACTGGAGTCAATTCCAGCAATTTTCTTTTTTGTACTGTTTCACCTGAAAATTTTTTTTAAGGTTTACTAAAAATTCAACAGAAAACATTAAAATAAATGAAAAAACTTTTTTTGTTTCCCTCCTTTTTTCCCTCCCCTTTCTCTCTCTCTCTCTCTCTCCCCCCTTCCTTCCCCTTCTCACACTCTTTCTCCTCCATTTCTTTTCTTCTTCTTCATAAATTCATGAATTAAATAACATCAAAAAAAAAACAAAATGTCAAAAAGTTTTCTCCAAAAAAAAAAAAAGGAAAAAGAAAATTTCTGTCGTTTGATTGAACCCGTCAAAAGTTAAAAAAAAAAAAAATTATTTTTTTCTTTTTTTTTTTGACTTTGAATAAGTGATGATGGAATTTTTTTAGACAATCCAACAACAACAGCAGCAACAACAACCAACATCAACATCTACAAAAAAAAACAGTAGCAACAGCAACAGCAGGAGTAAAAACGACAGTAAAAAGTTTCAAATTTACAATTTATAAAAAAAAAAAAATTTTACTTTCGTATAAATTTTTCGTTGAATGACGTCACTACGACAAAAAAAATTTTTTTTAAATTTTCCGACAGCAGCATTATCCGAGTCTTATTCGAAAACAACAACAATAATAATAATCATAATAATAATAATGATGAAATTTTAAAAACCCGCGCGCTGATTTTTTTGTTTATTTTATTGGTTCAGGTTGTTTAATCTATCATTTACTCTAACCATAATTCATCAATCGATCAATCGATCGATAGATCGATAGATCGAACATTAAGAAAAAAAACGATATAAAATTTAAAATCCAAATCATTTTCAAAAAAAAAAAAAATATTCGAGACATTTTATTTGAAAAAATCAAAGAACCGTGAAATAGTTATTGGCTGCCCTGTTGCCCCCCCTCTTCATTTTTATCTAAATCTTTATATTTTTTTTGTAACTCCCCGCCGCCATATTCAAAAATGTTTCTTATAAACAAAAAAAAAAGGAATAAAAATAAAAACAAATGACACGACAAGAAAAAAGAAAGAGAAAAAAAAGAAAAAAAAAGAAAATCAGTTTTCCACGTGAGTGATCATTTCCAAAAAAAAAAAAGAAAGATGGGGGTCAAAGGGCGCTTACGACGCGGGTGGGAGAAAGTAAGGGGAGGGGGAATAAAAAAAGAAAAAACGTCGTAATTCGTAAAAAAAAAAAAAACCGTAAACAAATTTATTAAAATCAAATGGATTGTTATTATTATTTTGCGTACGCGACTTTTGGAAAAATCGAAATTTTTTTTTTTTTCTAAATTTTCTACAGAAATTTGTCGCCATTTTTTTTTTAAACGAACCGTTAGTTAATCATGGAACGATCTCGCGCACACCCGCACGCACTCATTCTTTCCTTCGTTTTTTTCCATTTCCTTTGACTGTAAAAAGAAAAATTTTTTTTTCTGTAAAATGAAAAAAAAAAAATTTTTTTTTTTTCTTTTTCTTTTCAGCGTTTTTCTCTTCCTCCCCCTCCCATTTCTCTCTCTCTCTTCTCCCTCCCTCCCTATCTCTCTTTCTCTTTCTTTTATTTTTCTTTCCAATTTTTCTTTGGAACGAACAAACGGGAAAAAAAAATGAAAATTTAAAATGTCATCAGATATTTCTTTTTTTTTTTTTTCCTTTCAATCTCGGTTTTATTTGTGAGGAGAGGGAGGGGTGGGGAGAAAGAGAGAAAAAAAACCTCCGAAAATGTGTTTCGTGCATTAGATTTCTTTTTTTTTTCTAACGACGCACACGTTACATTATCAAAATGATAATACTAATAATATTAATAATAATATTTTAAACTTTAACCGTCGTCGTTTTATTTATGTTTTTATATAACTTTAAAAAAAAAAAATAAAATTCGTCGTCGTCATTGTTGAGAGATGTGTTCAAAATATGTTCAACGTAATTTTTTAACCGGAAACTAAACCAAAACCGGAAACGATGAAAAACACAATAAATATTTTATTTAAAACTTTGCTAAAAATAAAATTAAATTAAATCAAACGCGTCTGTTAAAAAAATCCATCAATCAATCACACATTCTATGGATGAATTCCATTCAAAATAAATAATAATAATAATAATAATGATAATAACAACATAAAGTTAATAAATAAAAATTTAAAAAAAAAATTAAAATAATAATAATAATAATTTAAAATTTAAAAAAAAGACGAAAAAACGGCAAAACTGGAAAATATCCAAAAAAAAAAAAAATAAATTATTATTATTATTATTATTATTTTAATTTTATCAACGTCGAAGTTTTTCCTAACCCTTAGTGACCCCCTTTATCGCCCCACCCCGCCCCATCTCCCTAAATTATCACTAGATATTAATAATAATAATAATAATGAGGATAATAAATAGTAAAAGAGGCGTCGGCGATTTTGCTTAAATTTCTTTTTTTTTCGGTTTTTTTTTATTCCTGTAAGCTAAACATTATAAAAATAAATATCACGTTAATTAATTATTATTATTATTATTGTAGGGTAGCGCTTTAGTATTTTTTTTGCAATATTTGTAGTATTTTTAGTATTAGTTTTAGTATTTATTAGCAACAAAGAAAATTTTTTTTTTTATTTCTTTCAATTTTCTTAACTTCGAAAAGGAAAAAAAAAGAAAACAACAACAACAACCTTTTTTTTTTTAAATTAAACCTTTTTCCTTTTTTTTTTTTTTTTCATTTACACTTTTAAACAGTTGTAAAGAATGAGAGAGAAAGAGTGAGAGAGAGAGAGAAAAGTTTTAACTTTATATTCAGCCCGCAAGTAAATTTAAAAAAAAAAAAAAAAATACTTCATCTAACTTTTATTGTTTTCTCATAAAAAGAAAAAGAAAAACTGCTAGATTAGAGTTTTTACTGTTAAAAATTTTTTTCTTTTTTTTATTTGGAAAACTTTATTTTTAAGACCGTTTTTTTTTTTAATGTTGGCAAACATGAAAGCGAACGAACAAACGAACAAAAAACACGGTTAAAATATATTTTTAAAATGTTTATAACAAAAAAAAATTTTTTTTTTTTTTTTGGTTTCAACAAAATATATTTTAATTATTATTATTATTTATCGTCGTCTAGTATATCCACTACATCATTTCCTTTAGTTTTTTATTTTTTAATCGATATAAAATTTTTCTAATGACACGATTTCAAAAAAATATTTCGGGGTCAATAACGTAAAAAAATGAAAGAATAAAAATTAAAATGAAAAAATTATTTTTTTATTTTAAACAGAATTTTACGCCGCGTAAAAATTATCACATTTTAAAAATTTTACTTATTTACACGACGGAAAAACTTTTTTTTTAAAATGTTAATAAAATTATGTGAAAGAGAGAGAGACAGAGGGAGAGAGAAAGAAAATTTAAAAAAGAAAATTGTTTGAAAAGTATTATTTAATAAAATACGTTAAGAAAATTATTAAACTCGTAAACTCTCCTGTTTTTAATAATTCGCGTAAAATAAAATAAAGAAAAATTATAAAAATAAAAAACGCGCGTAAATTCAAACGCAAAATTTTTTAAAACAATTTTACGCGCGCGTACGGTATTCAATGAATGAAAATGTTTTAAAACGCTCGCGTCGTGAATTCGTGGACATGAATCTTCGAGTACAAGCGTCCGAGTGCACGCGTCCGTAAGTACCGTCATCCGTAAAGTACACGTGTCCAAAGAGTACACGTGTCCGAAGAGTACACATGTCCGAAGAGTACACGAGTTCGTATCCACGCATATACAAAACTTTTTTTTTTCTTTTTTATTATTACTCTAAACGTACTATTTATTCATTTTTTTTTGCTAGGGTTTAAAATTGCTGGAGTTTACTGGAGTCTTAGATACACATATATATTTTTTTTTCTTGTACTTTTCTCTCTCATTTTTATTACCGTTTTTTTTTTTTAATGTTTTTCGGTTCCGTGAATTCTTACACCAATTATATATATATAGTTCTATTATTTCCACCTACCTAGATGATGATGATGATGATGATAATGATAATAACAAAAACTTTATATTTCTTTTCTTTCTTTTTCCAGGAACAAGAACGAAAACGTTTTTTTTTTTTTTTTATCAAGCCATAGCATATACATTTTTACATAATTTTTTCTTTTTCTTTTTTGGATTTTTATCGTCGTCGTCGTCGTTTTTTCTTTTTTCTTTTACTGTTTAAAGTTTATTTTAAATCCTGGAAGCGAAAAATAATGGGAGAATATAAAAAAAAAAAATTTTTTTTTTTTTTTCGTTCCTGGAACGAATATGTATAAAAACGACGAATCGTCACGTGAATAAATTTTCAAAAGATTTTTTTTTTCGGTACAACGTTCGAAATATTTAAAAAAAAAAAAAAAATAATAATAATAATAATAATAATAATATTTTCCTTACGTATATTTCTTTTTTTGATCTTTTTCAAGTTGATCTTTTTGGAAAAGAAAAACTAATTAAAAAAATTAATAACAAAAAAAAAAAGAAGTCTTTGAATTTTTCTTTAGGTTTTTGTTTTGTTTTATTTTGTTTTCTTTCCCGAAAAGGTTTTGTTCTTTATTTTTTTTTTTTTTTTTTTTTTTAATTCTTCGAAAAAAATTTTTTGATCTTACCGGGGGTTTGAAATTTTCATGTCGAAAATGAATTTAAAGTAACGAAGGGGTTGGAAAAAAAAGTGAAAGACAAGATAATTGAAAAACTGTTAAAAACTTGGTTAAAAATTTTTTTTTGTTGTATAAGAAAGAGAGTGAGTGAGAGGGAGAGAATAAAGAAAACGTTCGTTTTTCTCTCTCACATTTTCCAGAAATTTTTTTTTCTTTTTTTTTATTTAACTGCCGATAGTTTATCAACGTCAAAACCAATCTTGGTTTTGATATTTATCTGAGGTAAAGAAATAAGTTAATGTCAACGACAAAAAAAAAAAAATTTTTTTTTTTTTTTTTTTTTGTAAAACACAAAGAAAAAAAAATTTTCCGTTTTTTTTTTTTTTTGGAAAATTATTTTAATAAGAAAGGAAAAACTAAAAAAAAAAAAACGTAAAAAACCGGAAAATTTTTTTTTTCTCCAATCATGAAAAAGAAAAAGAAGAAGAGATCATAAGCAAAAGTTCGATCTTTAAAAAAAAATTCTCTTTTTTTTGTATTCAAAATTGAAATTGAGTTTTACTTCTTCTTTATCTATTTTCTCTTTTCATTCTATTCTGTACTCCTATCTCTCTCTCTCTCTCTCTCTCTCATTCCTACCTCGCATATTTTTCTTTTCATTCAATTTTTTTTTGTTTGTTTGTTTGTATATACATGTCGTCGTGTACCCGTGTTGAAATCAATTTTTAAAAAAATCTATTATTATTATTATTATTACTATTATTCTTTTTCTTTCTCAAGAGGTTCACTTAAATAATAATGATAATAATAATAATAATAATGATAATTATCATTAACAAAAATTCGACAAAAAAAAAATTATTTAAATTTATATAAAATTATTATTAATTTAATTTTTTTTTTCATCGTGATGGCGTCCGTCGGTAAAAAAAAAATCTAAAAAAAAATAAATAAAATGTCTTCTGCTTTATCTTTCATAACGAAATGTCTTCTGCTTTTTTTTTTTAAGGTTATTATAAAAGATCATTGGTCATTTTTTATCATTATCCGTTTGTTATTTTAAAGTGCGTAGTAGTCGTTGAGGTTTTTTAATTTTTTTTTCAGTTATTTGTTGAGGAATGATAAGAAATATAATAATAATAATAATAAAAATTAATCGGTGATAAGAGAGTGAGATTGGTGTGGAGTGAGGAAAAAGAAGAAGAAAAAAAAATTCTCGATGGTTTTAAAAACCAACGTGTATGGGGGGTGTGCGTGCGTGTGTGTGAAATTTTGACAAGATTAAAAACTTTTTTTTTTTTTTTTGGAGAAAAAAAAATTTAAGCCGTTCTTATCACTTTTTACACGACTCGGAATGAAACAAAAAAAAAGGGGAAGGAAAGGAGAGGATAGAGGGAGGGGCATAAGCGGGGGAGAAAGATTTTTTATGGAGAAAAAAGTGACATCCTTTTTTTTTTTACTTATTTTCCGGTGTTAAGTCACTTAGCGGTCGAAATCATTTTAAACTTTATTGATAATTATCGAAGCTACTCAACTCGTACATATTAAAAATAACGTGGCAGAAGAAAAAGAATAAAAAAATCCTTTCCACATCTCGTTCTATTCATCTCAAAAAAACATTTCACCGAAAAAACATTTTTTTCCTCCCGTTTATTTCATCTCAACATTCAAATATATATTGTTCACGTCGACGACCACGATAATAATAATAATAGTAATGATAGTAATAATAATAATAATAAAACGGTTGTAAAACAAAAATAAAATAACAATATCAAATTATTACTATTATTGTAACAAATGTCATATTAAAATTATTTAACAAAGAGTGAAGAGTGAAAACAAAAGATTTAGACAAGAGAAAATTTTTTGTTTGTTTGTTAGTTTGTTTGTTGTCCGTTTGTTGTAGTTATTGGATGACTTCAAAAAAAAAAATCAAATCAAAAAGATACGCGAAAACAAAAGGTTTTTCTGAAAAAAATTATTATCATTGTCATAATGATCGTTATTTTCGAAAATAAATTTAATGTTTCATCTAATGACACTTTTTTGTCGGAAGTAACGAGTTTGTCGGTTTTTGTTTGTTTGTTTGTTTGTTTTTTCATATAAAGAAAGATAAAAATTTATTTTTATTAAACTCTCAATTAATTTTTTTTTTGACAATAATAATAATAATAATTAATTACGGTTGGGAAATTGTCGATTAAGATAACAACAACAAAAACAACTCAAAAGAAAAGTTTTTGGTAAAAGTAAACGTTTCCGATATAATAATAATAAGAACAAACGAAATTGATAAAGGCGAAGACGAAGGGGAGGGGGAGGGTAAGGTAACTGTCACAGACTGATAAGATGAAGGGATAAACCGGATGTCATCATGTGACGTTTTTTAAAGAAATATCAAAGCTAATGAAAAAAAAAAAAAAAAAAAAATTTAGTGATGGAAATAGTCAGAATGTGAAAAACGGAAGTATTTCCGGTCATCGTTAAAAACGCAATCACTTCAAAGAGGGTTAAAAGGTCAATTTAACGTTACCGGAAATTGCATCACGTGATATAAACTAAATTCATTGAAAGTAACCGATCTTTAAGACTAGTGATTTTCAGAATGGAAAACCTTGGAAAAATTTTCAAAATAATAATAATAATAATTGTTAAAGATAATCGTCGTGTCATTAGCTCTAAAAAAAAAAAAAAGGCAAATGTCGCGCGCGCGA
>NW_002987499.1:302727-316178 GCF_000006295.1 Pediculus humanus corporis | reverse complement strand
AAAGAAAAAAGTTCCAGTATAATTATACATCAACGTAAAGATAACCCAATAACGATGCTCTCTCTCTCTCTCTCTTTTTAATCTTTCCCTTAGCAAAAAGTTTTCATTTTGCTTTTTTTTTTTTTTTTTTTTTCTGTTTCTGGTTTGCTGCTAACGAAGTATCACGCTTAACTGGGTACTAGAATTATTTTTATTTTTATTTTTTTTCTCTCTCTCTCTCTTTCACTCTCTCACTCCCCTCCTCTCTCTTTCCTTCTTTCTCTTTTTCTCTCTCTATCTCTTTCTCATATTTTCTCGCTCTTTTGTTTTTACCTTTTTTTTTTTTTTTTTTACGATGATGGAAAGAGAAGCGGAAAATTTTTGTTTCGTAGGCTTTTTCATTTTTTTTTATTTAGAAAAAAATAAAAAACGAAGAAAAGCGAAACAAACAAACAAACAAACAAGAACGAACAGACAAACAAAAATAAAAAAATAATAAATGCGAATTTTTTTTTTTTCTTTTTTTTTTAAACTTTTATTTTTTTGCGTGCTTTTTTTTTTTTTTTGTTAAAATTTATTTTTATTCGTTTCTAAGACTTTTATTATCATCATCATCATTATTATTATTACTATTATTATTATTATTATTATTATTATTATTATTATTATTATTATTATTATTATTATTATTATTATTATTATTATTATTATTATTATTTATACGAAAAAACATTCGGTTGCAAAAAAAAAAAAAAAATTATTGTTCTAGAAATTTCTAAAAATTACGACGGTTAAATTTAAATTTTACTTTATTCTCAATTGTCGTTAAATTTTTTTCTTTTTTTTTTTTCTTTTCCACGGTCCCCGCCTTCTTTCTCAAGGGCCCTCCCTCTAGGACCCTCCCCTAGGGCCCTTCCTCTAGAGCTCTTCCCTCTCCCTCTATTTACACCACATTATTTTCTTTCGCGTTTATTTATTTATTTTTATTTTTATTTATTTTTTTGCGTTTTACATTATTTAACAATTAACCATAAAATAAAATAATTAATTAAATTTGTTAATGATTATGACGTCATTAAATTTATTTATGCAACCGGAAATAATAATTTATTGTTTTTAACGAGTTTCGTTTTTATCCAGGTGTTGTGTTTTTGTTTTTTGTTTTTATTTATAAAAAAAAATTAATTGTTAATAATTTTATTTACACAAAACAATAATAAACAACCGCAATTTTAGTTTAGTTTTTCTTTTTTTATATAACTTTTGGTCGACAAATCAAATCCGTTTGTTTTGTTTGTTTATTTGTTTGTTACCTTTTTCTTTTTTATTTCCATTCTAATTTTTACCTTCTTCCCCCCCTCATCAATCTCAACTTTATTTTTTCCTTTTTTCTCGCTTATATTTATTTATTTTTTAAAATTATTACAATTACTACTATTTACTTTTATAACAAATACGAAATTTTATGCGGTAATAATAATAATAATGATAATAATAATAATAATAATAATAATAATAATAATAATAATAATAATAATAATTAATAAAAAATTTTTTTTATTCGAATCAAAAAAAAAATTTCAAAGAAGTTTTTTTAACATTTTTTTTTTGTTATTCCAGTTTCTTTTTTTTTTTTAATTCTCCGGTAAACGATTTTAATTTGAAAACAAAAAAAAACCTGGAGAAGAATATGCGATAATAATGATAATAATAATAGTAATAATAATTACATTTCGAATATTACTTAAAAAAAAAAAACAGATAGAAGAAAAAAAAGAAAAAGAAGTTGATGATTGTTTTCGATTATTTTTAAAGTTTAAAATTATTTTTATTATTATTATTATTATCATTAAAATTTTAAATTCGATTAATTTTCAAGTCTGCTTAACGTGAAAGCAAATAATAATGATAATAATAATGATAAAGTTGACGATAAAAAAATAAATTCGAGAAAATCGCAAAATAAGAAAAAAAAAACACAAAACTAATTTTTACAAAGAAGTGGAAAGGAAGGGGGGAAGGAAAAGAGGTTTAACATAAGCAGAAGCAAAAATAATAATAATAATAATAATAATAATAATAATAATAATAATAATGCGTAAATAGAAAAACTAAGTAAAATGTATATTTATATAAACATATATTTTTCGTAACGCTGGAGAAAAAAAAAAAAAAAGAAAAATCTGAAGACGGTTATTATAATGATAGGAAAGAGAAAATTTAATTATAAACAAAAAAAAAATTTGATATTGTTAAAAAAAAAAACGCTTTCTTCTTCTTCTTCTTCTTTCTTTTTTTGTGACACGGATTATTGTAATTAGAAATAAAGATATCTATCTGACTTATCATTATTTTGAAGAAGAAAGAAAAAAAAGAAAGAAATTAAAAGAAAAAAAAAAGATTAATTTCATTAAAATAAAAAAGGAAAAAAAAAGGAAGAATGGCACACTTAAGAAAAAAACCCGGTCAAGATGTACAAAATGGTGGATTAATTTTTTTTTCTTCTTTTGTTCGATTAGAAAAAATTTAATTTGAAAACATTAAATAAAAACAAATTTTTTTTATTGTTTATAATTACAACAACTACAACAACAACAGTCTGGAAAAATTATTTTAAATAAAACGTCTTTGTAGAAAAATCCGTCAAAACGGACGAAAGCGTTGTTAAAAAAAAAAAAAGAATGGGAAGGGAAAGGAGATCATCGAGGAAGATAAAAGGTTTAAGATATGTAAAATTATCTGAGAGTAAAAAAAGAAAAAATTCTGGAAAAAGTTTTGAAACACACAATAAATGAAAATGTTTGAAAACAAAACAATTCGCGCGCGCGCGTCAACAAAATAACGTGAGACGAATAATTTACGAATTAAAACCTTTTTTTTTTAAAGAGAGAGGAAGGGAGGGGGAAGAGGGAGAGAAAAGAGGGAAGGAGGAAGGAGAAAAAGGCAAAACGTGGTAGCAGTCGTCTTCTGCTGTTTTTTTTTTTTTTTTAACGCAAATAATCATCCGTAAATTGATAAGGGAGGGAAACGGATGCACCGTAAATTTAACCCTAAAAAAAGAAAAAATTTTTTTTTTCAACTTGGTAACGAAGTAATAATTATAACCTCCCCAAATATTTTTTGACCGAACCCCCCTAATCTCCCCGACTGTTTACCACCGTACAAAAAACAAAAAAAAAAAAAAGGAGAAAAAAAATTACTTAAAAATTATAATTTAATTACTCGAGAGAGAGGAAAAAAAACGAAAATTTTCACTGCGAAAATGAAAAAACCCGTCTGAAATAAAAAAAATTAAAAAAACACGTTCTACCATATGTTAAACATAAAGTAATTGATTTTTTTATAAAAATTTTATTAAAGTAGTCGGTTTATGGAAAAAGACAATTTGAAATCCTCTTATTATTTGATCCCACTTCTCTTCTCTTCCCAATAAATCAATCAATCATTCATTTTTTTCCAGAATGAAAGTCTTGATTTTATATGAAACAACAACAACAAACAACGGATAAAAAAAAAAATAAAAAACGTTTTATCGATTTTCCAGTTAATTATTTTCAATGTAAAAAAAAAGGTTTTTTGTTCATTTCCGGTTGACTTTAAAAACGTTACACGTGTCAAAACAAACGTGATAAGTTATCAAAATTTTGTTTTTTCGTTTTTTTTTTTTAAATAACAATCAAATTAAACAAATACGAAACAAATTTTCGTTTGTTTGTTTAACGAGAGCGTAAATTTATTCGATTTGATTTTTTTTTTTTTTTCACTTCCCCTTCGCGAAACATTTTCATTTCCATCATCATTATTATTTTCGTGATAATGTCAACGACTTTTTAGTGATTGTAATGAGTCGCACAAAAAAAAAATTTTTTTAAATAAATTCAAAATGGCGGAATTTAACAAAAAAAAAAATTTTTTTTTTTCTCCAGGTAATCAACATGAAATTTAAACAAAAAAAAAATCTTCAATTACGTTTTTTTTTTTTTTTTTTTTTTTAACAAAATCAAATTAAAAAAAAAAAAAACGGGAATTCCAAAAAAAAAAAAAGAGAGAGAGAGAGAGGGAGGAAGAGAGAATAAAATATATAAAATTATAATAAACTTTTTGAAATAAAATAAAATAAAAAAAAAAGAATAGAAAAAATAGAAAAAAAAAAAAAGAAAAAGAAAAAAAAAGAAAATTGGTTCACTGGAGAAAAATTCTCTGGAGAAAAATAAAATCATTGATTTTTAAGATTTTTGCATTTTCCACACTTTCTTTTTCTATCTCTCTCTCTCTTTCTTTCTAAATTTTTCTCTTAGATTTTTTTCTCTCTGTCTCACTCTCTCATTTTCTTACCATTTCTGGTTTTTTTTTGCTCTTTCGCTTTTTTTCTCCTCTCCTTTTTCACCACCTTCCTCCCCGTCATTTTTTTTTTTTAATTTTTTTGAATAATTTTCATTCCCATAATTTCTTCTTTGGCGGTGGCGATGGCGGAAAGGAAGGGAAGGGAGTGAAAAGGGAAATAAAAAAAAAATCCGCATTTTGTGAAAATTTTTTTCTCGTAAAAAAAAAAAAAAGAAAAAATTTATTCGTCGTCGTAATCATTTTTTTTTTTTTTTGCTAAAGTTCGACGCCGTCGCTTAAAAATTTGCTACAAACAACCGCGTGATTTTCTCTTCTCTCTCTCTCTCTCCACAATTTTTTTTTCTTCACTTTTCCAACCACCTTTTTTTTTTTTGCACGTATAAAAAACTTTTTTAAATCAATCGATATCATTTAAACTTATCGTAAATCTTTTTCCACGACACGAGCGCGCACACGCAACAAAACAAACAAACAAACAAACAAAAAATTTTTTTTTTTTTACTAATTACATTATCTTTTTTGGCATTCTCATTCGTTTACCTAAAAATTTGTTTCCGGTGCCAAATCCCTACCTTTCCTCCGTCCTTCCCACCCTCCAAAAAAAAAAATTATTTTACAGAAAACTTTTAAATACTTTCATTAAAGCACGACGAATATATATAAAAAAAAAAAAGAATCGCCTGAACAAAAAAAAAATTATGATTATTAATACTACTTTTTAAAAAAAAACGATTAAGGAAAATCGAAAAAATATCGTGTAATTAGACAAAAACAAAAAGAAAATGGCAGTCAACACAATTCCAGTAGAAAAAAAAATAAAAAAATGTATTTTCTACGCCGCAAAACATCCGATCCTAACCTCTTTCGAATTCTTTATTCTAAAATTTTTATCCTGAATCTTTTTCCGATTTCCTTTTTCTCTCCCCTCCACGCCTTTTCCTTATTTCATTCCCCCTTACCCTTCCCCGCCACATTTTCTCCACCTTTAAACTTTTAAATCGTAACGCATGTTTATGCTTACGTATCCGGTTATCATTATTTTTCATAACCTGGAGGCATTTAAATACCAATATGTTTTATTATGAAAATTCTTTCTTTATTCTTTTTTATTATTATTATCGTCGTCGTCGTCTGTTACATTATTATTATTATTATCATTCCTTTTTTTTATCGGTTTAATAAAAAATAAAATAAAAATATTAGCACGATACGAATAATAATAATAATAATAATAATAATAATAATAATAATAATAATAATAATAATAATAATAATAATAATAATAATAATAATAATAATAAATAATTATTTTTTATTAAAATTTTTCTTCAGGAGAAAAAAAGAAAAAACAATCGAAAATGGAAAAAAAATTGTTTTTTGTTGTTGTTGTTGTTTTTGTTGGAAAACACGATTTTTATTTCGCCTTGTTTGTTGTTGTTTGTTGTTGTTGTATCGTTAATAATAATAATAATAATAATTTTTTTACATCGTTAAACGCAAAAAAAAAAAAATTTTTTTTTCCCCAATTTTGTTTTTTTTGTTTCGTGTCAATTAAACGATCCTGCCACGTACTATTCCTACCTGTTTTATTCCTTCTTCCCACCCTCCCTCCCACTTTCCCCTTTTCCGATTCTCCTCCTGCCACTTTTTTTAAAAACGCAAAAACATTTCCAAAAAAAAAAGAAAAAGAAAATTAAACAAACGAGTTCGAGTTCGAGTTTATCGAACAAAATAAATAATTTTCCAGAATAAATAATGATAATAATTAATAATAATTGTTTTTCGTGAGATGGATGGAGAGGGGAAGGAGGGAAAGAGGAGAAGAGAAAAGAAAAGAGAAAAAGATGATGGGGGGAAGAAGAATCGAAGAAGGGAAAGAAGAATTAAAGAAAAATAAATTTTCAAAAACTTGCGTGAAAATTTTCTTTCCCAAAATTCTAATTAAAGAAAATTCTTCTCTTAATTTCCTTACAACCACCACCACCATCATCGCCACCGACAAACAATAATAATAATAATGCGAGACAAACAAACAGAGAAAGAGATAAGAGAGAGAAAGAGAGAGAGAGAGAAAAATAGAACCGGAAATAATAATTTTTAAGTCAAACATAAGAAACATCGTTTAAGTCTATATGTCTATATGGATAATTTTAATGTGTGTGTGCATTGGGTAAAAATTTTCCTTTTTTTTTTTTCTTCTTCTTCTTCCACGTTAAATAAAACCACAAAAGTATTTAAATAAATTTACTTTGAAAACTTTTCATTACAATATTTAAATCCATATTTTTTTTTTTTTTTAGAAAAAGTCGTTTTTCTTCCCCATTTTTCCTCTTTCACTTCTTCCCTCTTTTTTTTTCTTCATATTTCATCCAAAAAAAAATATAAAAAATTTTCCGGGAGTTTTATATTTAAATTTATATTATTTTTCACACGGTTTAAAAAAAAAAAAAAAACAAAAAACAAAATCACGAAATGATTACATTCTTCTTCCACGTTGTTATTATTATTAAATTTAAGATTTAAGTATTACGATGTGTTTGTTTGTTTGTTTGTTTTGTTGTGTGTTTTTATGTGTGTGGGTTTTAAAATTTTCCAAAAAAAAAAAAAAAAATTTGCGGGATTTTAAATTTACGCATGCGTATTTTGTATACACACGCGTTTTTTTTTCTATTTAAATAATTTTATTAAAAAAAAAATTATTTAATATAAATAAAATTTTTATTATCGAGTCAATAGATGTTTGTTGTCGTTGTCGGGTTGTTGTTGTTTGTAATAAAAAAAAATTTTATTTCTTTTATTACTAGTCCCTCTTCCCTGTTTTCTATCTCTCTCTTTTTCTCACTCTTTTTTTATTTTTATCTTTTTTTTTTTTATCGCAACTTAAATACACACACACACACACACACACACACACACGCACATAAACGTTTGTCGTTTGTTTGAAAAAAGCCCAATTTTGTTTATTATCCAATAAAAAAAATTGTAACTTTTTAAATTACCGTAAAAAAATAAAAATAAAAAAACGATATTCGCATTATAATAATAATACTAATAAATAAATAAATTTAATTAATTATTTTTTTTTAATATCAACAAGGTCAAAGGTTAAAATTATTTAAAAAGGGAAAAGAGAGAGAGAAAAAGGTGGAATTTTTATTTTTATTTTTTTTTAACTGGAAAAAAGAAAGAGGGGAACAAAAAAAATGGGTAAGTGTGTCGCGAGGAGGAGGGTGAGGGTGTGGGAGAAAAATACAAAAGACAAATTAATGTCGTGTCAAAGGTCAAGAAGAGTCATTTTTCAAATAATTTAATTTAATAATAATAAATGTTTATTTAACTTTCTCTAACGACTTTTTTTTTTTTTATTTTATTACATTTATTTATTTTTATATAAAACGTCGTTCGTACCTTTTTTTTTTTTTTTTGATAATCGAAAATCGATTTGATAGAAAAAAAAAAAAAACTTAATACTTCAAAAGAATCGTATGACAATATTGTTATTATTATTATTATTACCAAACTTTATGAATTGGGCGAAGCAGTGGGAGGGGAGGAGAGGAGAGAGGGGGATGGGAAGAAAACGGCAAAAGAGTTTTTTTTTTTAAATCGATAAAATTTTATTATTTTCCATGACCGAAAAAAAAAAAATGAATGCTTTTACCCTTTGTTTCCCTTTTTCGTTCCACCCTCACTCCAACCTACATCTCACCCCCCACCCACCGAATTTTTTTTTTTGGACCCTTTCGATGATGATGATGATGATGATAAAATAAATAAAAAAAAAATTTTTTTTTTTTTTGAAAATAAGGTAATAAACAAGAAAACCATGACTATGTTAAGTTTAACAGAGAGGAACGGACGAACGAACGAACGGACAAAGAACGACGAACGAACGTCTCCAAGGGAAAATTGTCCAGGAAACGATAATGGAGAATTTACGTAAATATATAAACCCGTAGTAATAAACTTCCTGGTTATTTTCATCCTTTCTCCAGAGCATTTCTAGTCTCTTTAAAAATCTATTCAGATGATAATAATAATAATAGTAATAATAATAGTAATAATAATGATAATAATAATATTATTATTATTATTTTACGACGCGAAACGAGAATTTAAAAAAAAGAAAAAAATTTTTTTTTGTTACTTTTAATTTTACACTCGAGAAAGAAAAAAAGAAAAAACGATCGATAAATTTCGTACTATATTTTTTAATCACGTGATAATTTTTAAATAAGCATTGATAATGATAATAATAATAATAATGATAATGATACGTATCAAATTAAATGAAATATAAGAGTAATTATATCAATTACGCGACTCTTTTTTTTTCTCTCAACGTTTATTTACTTATTCATTTATTTATTTATTTATCTTTAAAGAGGAAACAAATTACTCTTAATAACTAATAATTAATTTTATATAATAGAATAATAAATTTCATAGAGTAATAATTTATTTCTTTTTTTTTTCCTAATTAATTTCTAATTCCTCTCATTAAGTAATAATAAAAAATTTCACGCAACAAAATTAATAAAAAAAAAAAAATTTTAAATAATATCGATTGTTTTTAAACACTTTTTCTCTCCCCTTTCCCTTTCCCTCTCCCCCTTCCCCTTCTTACCCAAAATTAATAATAATAATAATAACAAGACATCTAGGTCGAAAGTTAATAAATAGAAAAATAAAAAAAAAGTGGTTTTAACGTGGCATAAGAAGAAGAAAAAAAAAGAAAAAAAAACACTCTGGAAAAAAACCAAAACGGAAGAAGAATAAAAAAAAAAAGAAAATTTACGGCGCCAGTAAAAAAAAATTATTATCATCATTATCATCATCATTATTATCATTGTATTTTCGTATTAAAATGTATAAAAAAGGGTAAAAAGAAAAAAATTATTAAACAAGTTTTATAATAAATAAATAAATAAATAAATAAATTTATTAATTTGAAGAAAAAAAAATTTTTTTTCTTTTTTTTTCTTATTATTATCGTCCGACGATAATAAATAAATATAAAACCGAACATGAAAAATAATAATAATGATAATAATAATAATAGTAAATCATAGTTAAAAGTATAAAAAAAAAAAAAAGAAAAAAATTTCTCCAGCGAGTGTGTGTGTGTGTGTGTGTGTATAAAAAAAAATAAATGATAGAAAAACTTTTAACATAAATAAAATTTATAATTATGAGAATAATAAAGGAGTAAAGAAAGAGAGAGAAAGAGAGAGAGGGGAGGAGCACGATGATAAGAATGAAGAGAGGGAAAAGGGGGAAAAGGGGAGGACTAGGAAGGGAAAAAATAACATGGATGAAAAATATTCTGGAGAAATATTTTGAAGAAAAAAAAAAAAGTAAAAAAAACGTTTGTAATAAATATATATATATAAGTACGAGAGAGAAAGAGAGAGATAAAAAGAGATAGGGAGAGATAGAGAGAGACTTTATGACTTTATATTAATTGAAAAATATATATATATATATGTTTATACTAGAAAAACTAAAAGACTGGAATTTTTCATTCATCATATTAATATATATATATAATACATAAAATAAATTTTTTTTGGGGGGGAAGGAGGGTTATGGAAAGGGTTAAATAATAAATGATAAAGAAATAAATAAATTTTATCATAAAAAAAAAAAAATGGTTTTATCACTGGGGGCCTTTTTTTGGAGAAAAAAAAAAAAAAAAAGAGAAACAAATTTTAAAAGTCTCTAAAGACAGAAGACAAATTTTTTTTTTTTTAAATTGTTAGATAAAAGAAGAAAATTTTTTTTGTGTCTGTGGATAATTTTTTTTTTATCTGGAAAAAAAAGAAACTTTTTCCTTCACAGCAAAAAATAAAATTTAAATTTTTATAATAATAATAATAATAATAATAATTTTTGTTTTTTTTTTTTTTAAAGTATTAAATTTTTTTTTTTTTTTTTTTTTTTTGATAAGCTAAACATAATTTTTGTCCATTCGTTGATATGAAAAAAAAAATTTTTTTAAATTTTAATAAAAAGTTTTCCCTCTCTCTCTCTCTCTTCCTACCATTAACCGTACTCTTTTCAATATCTCTCTCTCTCTCTCTTTATTCTTTTCAAACGTCTCACTCTCTCTCTCTTTCCTTATTCTTTTTCTTTTAACCTCTCTCTCTCTGTTTCCTTATTTTTTTCCTTTCGATCCCTCTCCCTCTCTTTGTGTCTCTCTTACACGCGCGATTAAATAAAATTTTCAAAAAGAATATAAAAAATTATTTTTCCATATTCTTATTTCTTTTTTTCTTCTTTTCCTTCTCTCTTGTAAGTCCTTCTGCTACTCCTGTTGTTTCTGTTGTTGTTGTCGTTGTTGTTGTTTTTTGGTTTCATAAAGTTCTCAACCGTACATATATATATATATACATTTCTAAGAATAAAACGTTTCAAATAAACCTGGCATATCGTAAACTGAGGTCGGCCACAATTCACATAACGAAGAACATATAATTGAGATAAATCAACGAGAAATTATTTAGTTGAATAAAATGTTTATTTGTTCTTTGTTTTCTTCTTCTTAACTCTCGTAAACATAAATGAGTAATTTTAGGTTAAAAACATTTTTTGTTTGTTTGTTTCATTTTTAACAACGCATTTTCAACGTTTTACGGGTATATTTAACCACATGGAAATTGTTCGATCGATAATAAATCGATAATTCGATCAGTATCTTAAATATCATCATCATTATTATTAAATCAACAATTTCAACGGGGAACAAAGTAAACAAAAAAAAAAAAATAAAGTTCAAAAAAGGGGAAATCAAAAACAAATTTAAATCGGGGCGGGGGAAGGCGGTAGAAAAGAAAAAAGTAATTTGGCTTATGTCTCCCTGGAGAAATGAAAACTTGCCAGAAATTTTTTGAATATGACAGAATAAAAAAAAAAAAAAAAAACAAGAATGACGCACTCCACATATTATATTAATATATTTGATAATATTATTTATGTAATAATAATAATAATAATCAAAACTATTATGCGATTATGATTTAACGGGGGAGGAGGTAGGAGAGGCACAAAATCATTTTATTAGACTTGAAATGGCGAGGTGATTTTTTTTTCAATTTTTTTTGGTGGTTTTATTATTTAAATCTTTCTCGTTTGACCCTCCCCCCTCGCCGCCCACCCCAACCCACCCCTCTTAAGTCATACCTTTTTCCCTTTTCCCTCTCTTCCTGCCGCAAAAAAAAAAAACAAAAAAATGTAAAAAGTTTTCCCAAGGGGTGGTGGTGATAATAATAAATAAAAAAAAAATTATTTACTGCGGTTTCGTTACGAATAAAAAATTCTTTTTCCTTTTCTCTCCTCTTCTCCCTCCATCCCCCATTTCCTGAGCTTTTCGGGCTCCACATTTTTCCCAATCTACGAATCCTCCTTGTACCGTAAAACCATAAAAACAAAAAAAAACAAAAGGTATACAAAAAAACGTCGCGCGAAACTTTAAAAAAAAAAAAACAAAAAAAAATTTATGAAAAGTAGGTACGTCGCTCCTGATTTCACTCCTCCCCTCCCCTCCCCTTATCCCCTCCTCTTCTCTTTTAAAAGAAAAGTTAAGATTTTTGAAAAATTCATTTCGTTTAAAATCCCGCGGTTATTAAAAAAACAAACAATAAGAAAAAATTATTTTTTGGGAACCGCCGCCGCCGCCGCTGCCGTCGCTACCGTTACCGCTACCGCCACAGATAAATAATTGTTTTATAAATTCGTAAATTGAATTAATAAATTATTAGCGAACGAATTTATTATTATTATTATCATTATTATCATTACTATTATTATTATTATTATTATTATTAATATTATTGAATTAATAAAGTGAAATTTATTTATGACGCGCGAGAGCAATTAAATTTTATTCATTCGTAAATTTTATTTTATATTTAACTAAGTGAAAAATAAATTAATAACAATTTTAAAATTTTCTTAATTATATAAAGAATTTTATTCACGTACGTACATACATACATATATATGTATATACACGAACCGAAAAGTTATTACGTATGTGATTACGTCATCGTCGTCGTCATCATCGTTTTCGTCGTCATCGTTATCGAATCCTCTCGAGTTCGAGATTTTGAAAAAAAAAAATTTTTTTTTTTAATTAATTGATTGACATAGAAAAAAAAAATGAAAAAAGGGTTCGAACGGATTTATTGGGGAGGGGGAGGGGGAGGGGAAAAAGAAGAAAATTTTCTCTCCATTTCCGGTAAGGAAAGTTGAGGAAAAAAGGAAGGAAGATAATGTTTATTAATTAATTTTGTAAATTAAAGTGGTTTTAGAAATTTTTTTTTTTTATTATGGATGAAAAAATCTTTAAAAAAATGATGGGAAAATTTTTTAAATGTTTGTATTTGCTCATCATATTTTCTATCTCTCTCTCTTTGTCATTTTCAATCTTCTTTTCTCCCTCTCTCTCTCTTTTAATTACTTTTTTTTTTTTAGTACTCTATTTTTTTTCTAATTACACACTTTTTTCTCTCTCCCCTCTCTCTCTTCCTCTCTTGCTTTCTTCGTTATTTTTTTTATTTACTCTGCTTCACTCTTTGTATCTCTCACTCTCTCTACCAGTTTCTCTTTCTCTCTCTCGTTCTACGTCATTTTTTCTCTTTCTTTATCACTCTTTTTTTTAGTCTTTTATTTTTTTTTCACATGAATTACTCACACACTCTCTCTCTTTCTCACTGTGTTTCGTTTTCTTTGTCATTCTCTTCTCTTTCTTTGTCTTTTTCTCTGTTACATTCTCTCTCTGTCTCCCTGTCTTTCTACGTTATTTTCTCTCTCTTCATCACTCCTTTTTAAGTCCTATTTATTTTTCTAATAAAAAATATTTTCTTTTTGTCCTTTTTTTTTTTCTTTCTTCGTCATTTTCTTCTTTTTTCCCGTCTCCCCCCTCTCTCTTTCTCTTCCTCTCTCTCTCCCGATTTTAATTGGAATCATACAAAAATTCTTGGGTTTAAAAAGTTTAAAGTTTTTTTTTTTTTTTAAATCATAAACCGACGTTATAATTATTAAATAAAAATAAACAAAAAAATTTATTTATTTATTTTTAATAATTATCAATCTATTGATTATTGATTTCGTTCCCCTTTATTATA
>NW_002987499.1:298104-302120 GCF_000006295.1 Pediculus humanus corporis | reverse complement strand
AAAAGCGAATCAGTCAAAAAATTTAACAAAAGATTTTTACGTTCACATGAACGAACCTGAAAAAAAAAATTATTTGATTATTTATTCGAATCACAAAAAAAAAAAAAAAACTTTTTTTCCATTTTTTATTTCCTTTTTTCCTTTCTTTCCTTTTTTTCTTTTTTTTTTTTTTATTCTGATTGAAGTCAAATAAAACATAAATAATTTTTTTTATTTCTTGTTTTTTTTTTCGGAGGGGTGGATTTTGAGGGGGGTAGAGTTGTGTGCGTCGTTGTTATTGAACCCGAACCCTTATCCCCACCACCACCGCCGCTCACTCGCTCACATTTACATAATATAAATTTAATTATTATTATTATTAGGGTAATAAATTCATGAATTTATTTAAAATAATAATAATAATAATAATAATAATAATAATAATAATAATAATAATAATTTCATTCCATTGATTTAATTATTGATAATTACGGTAACGACAATAACAACAACAACAACAATCAACACGTTTATGACGTCGAAATTTTTTCCCTTTAAATTCCCGCATTTTTTTTTCTTTCCCCTCCCCTTCTTTCCTCACTTTCCCTCCCTTTTCCCTTTTCTCTTTCCCTTTCTCCCTTCACTTTTCACCTTTCAAACGTTTTACCGAAAAAAAATTTAAAAAAAATTTTTTTTTTATCGTCGGTAAATTAAGTCGATTCCATATAATTAAATTTAAATTAGAAATTTTTTTTTTTTGGTTAAAATTTACATTTTTGAATTATGTTTAAACGACTTTATCGATGACTCTTGCACGATAAATAAATAAATTAATAAGGCATTTATTTTAAGGAGGGAGGAGAGGGGAGAAGAAAGAAGGAGGGGAGAGGGGAGGGCCTTAAACATTTTTGAATAATGCATTTAGTTTGGAGGTAATTTTTCTTTTGCTTCTTTTCTTTTTTTGTTTCTCGTCTCTGTTTTCTATTTATTAAAATAATTTTTACTTACTTAATGTTGTTTGTAATAATAATAATAATAATAATAATAATAATAATAATAATAATAATAATAATATTTATTATAATAATAATTACTAATAATATTGAATAGTAATAAAAGTAATAATAATAAATAATAATTACAACAATAACAATAATAATAATTAATTTATATAAAAATAAAAAAAAAAGAAAATTCTCTCATTATTAACAGAATTATCATCATCATCGTCATCATCATTATCATCATTTCTTTCATTATTTTATTTATTATTATTATTATTATTGTTGTTATTGTTACGACGTTAGGAGAAAAACTCAATTTTATTTATTTAAACAATTTATTTTTGTTTAATAAAAATAAATAAATTACAAGAATTTGAATGAAACGAATAAAAAAAAATGAATAGCAACCAAAAAATTATTATTATTATTAATATTATTAATAATTAATCAAATAATTATTTAAAGGCAAACAATGATTTGTGATTGTGAAAACAAACGATTGAAAAAAATTTTTCTTTTTTAATTGTCTTATGCCACGACGAAATACAAAAAAAAAAGAAAAAGTTATTGAAATTTTATTTATTTACAATCGATTTTTATTAATATGAAAAGAAATTTTTTTTTCCTTTCCTTCCACGTCTCTTTTTCTACGCCCACGACGAAAATATTAAAAAATTTTATAAACTAGGCGGGTAAATGAGGAGGGAGGGAGGCAAAGGCGTGCTTTAACGTTTTTACTAATGTCACGCAAAAAAAAAAAAAAATTTTTTTTGTTCTTTCCAACTACCGGATACTCTTTTTTTCCCCGACATTTTTCACTCCAGGGAAATCAATTTCGTTTAAAAAAAAAATGACGGGAAAGGGAAAGGTTTTTTTTTTTTTGAAAAAAAAAAAAAAATTCAAATCAAATTTTTCATAATCAAAAAATTTTTAAATAAATTTAAAAAAAAAAAAAACTTTTCACTCCATTTTTCTTTTCTTTTCTTTTCTTTATCTATAAAATAAATATTTAAAAAACTGGAGAGAAGAAAAAAGAAAATTTTCTCCAGTTAGTAGTTAAAAAAAAAAATTTTTTTTTTTTTTAATTTTTATTTTTAATTAAAATTAAAATTAATAAGAGAAAGAGAAAGAAAAAGAAAATTTTTCTAATAATAATGATAATAATTATTATAATTTTAAAATTTATTAAAGCCGAACAGAAACCCGATGCTGGAAAGAAAAAAAAAAAACCTTTTGGAAAACAAACCTTTTTTATCACATCCGGTTCCGATAGTGGGTTCCGGTATGTCAACAAACACATTCTCATAGACCAGCGTCGCGTTAAAAAACCCGGAAGTTATAATATGACGTCATTTTTCATTACCGACGGGAACAAACAACCGACCGCAGGGAAATAAGCGGTAAAAAAGGGGAAGAGGACCCGAAAATTAAGAAATTTGTAAATGGAATTAATTACCAGGATGTGAATATAAGGAAGTATTTCCGGTCGTCGTGGAAACAACGGGGGAGGCCGTGTCACCATCACCGAAGGAGGTTAATAAACCGAAGGAAGAAATTTAAACAAACTGTAAGAAATATGACCGTTACATCATCGTGTTTGAAGAGCTGTGAAAAATTTTCTTTAAAAAAAAAAAAAAAAAAAACTGCTTCATTAAAAATCATTCACTGAATGATTAACCAAAAAAAAAGTATGGAATGAATTCATTCCAATTTCAGAAAAATCTGACGGGGGAAAAAAAAAATTTTCGACCGCCTTTATAAAAAAAAAAAAAAAAATATTAACGTAGAAAAGAAAACAAAAAAAAAAAAGAAAATAATTTTCGACGTTGCCAATTTTAGCTTTCGCCAAAAAAAAAGCAGACGACATTTTTTTTTTAACTATAAATAAAAAATTATCTTGTTTACTCGTTTTCCAATATGAAAGATGAGTCGCACGCGTATATATTATAAAATAGCTGATGACGAAATTTCCGTTTTTTTTTTTTTTTTTTTCTGGAACGCTTTGCTCGATCTTTGCCTCTCCGTTACGGTGATGATGATGATGATGATGATGATGATGATAATGTTACAACAATTAATATTATTATTATTATTCTTTTTCGTAAGAGAAATGACAATGAAAAAAAAATTTTTTTTTTTTTATTGATAAAACAGAAGGTTGGTTCATTATAAAAAAAAAGGAAAATGTATATTAAATGTTAATAAAAATTTATTATTATTAATCTTTAGTAAAGATTAATAAAAAAATTATTATTATTATCATTATCATTATTATTATCGTCTTCGTCATTAAAAGGATTAAATTTTAAACAAAAAAAAAAAGTGAAGAAAAGTGGAAAAAAAATTGAAAACAATTAATTATCGATTTTTTAATTACAATTATTATTATTATTATTATTATTATTATTATTATTATTATTATTATTATTATTATCATCATTATTATTATTATCATTAAAGTAATATTTTGAGAAGTTTGTAATAAAAATTATTAATAAAAGTTTCGTTGTTAGGAGTAATTTTTTAATTACATTTCGATAAAAAAAAAAAAGGGAAAATGATTTTAACGATTTAACGTGGAGAAAGAGAGAGAGAGAAAAAAAAGGAAAAAATATGAAAGACAGAAAAATATTAATAAGAAAGCAGAGAAAGAAAGAGAAAGAGAGAGAGAAAAAGTGAGAATAAACGCAACAGAAATAAAAATTGAAAGAAAGGAAAAGAAGAAGGAAAAAGAATAATAAAAAGAAAAAAAGAGAGAAAGTGAGGGACAAAAAACCAGAAAGAAAAAGAAAAAAAAGAGAGAGAAAGATAAGAAAAGAAAAAAAAATTAGAGAAAAGAAAGAAAGAGAGAGAAAAAGAAATAAACGGAAAGAAAAATACAATAAAAATGGAGAAAGAGAGGGAAAATGAAGGGAAAGAAAAAGGAGAAGAAAAAAGAGAGAGATAAAAGAGAAGAAAAAGAGAAAGATAGATAAACGGAAAGAAACAGAAAAGGAAAGTAGAGAGAAAGAGAAGAGAGGAAAAAAGATACAA
>NW_002987499.1:294998-298005 GCF_000006295.1 Pediculus humanus corporis | reverse complement strand
AAAAAAAAAAAAATTGAAAGACAAAGGGGAGAGAAGGAAAGAAAGAGTGATTATAACAAAGGAAATTTTTTTAAAAGGAAATTTTTTTTTTTTTTTTTTTAATTTATGAAAGCACAACAATAACAAAAAAAAAAGAGAGAAAAAAAATGAAAGCAAATTAAACCAGATGAAAAAAAAAAATTTTTTTTTTTTTCGGGGCTTTAAAAATGAAAATGAAATAATATCAATTAGATTATCACCGGTTGAAAACTTTCGTGACTTTATATAATGAATGACCTTTTTTAAAAAAAAAAACAAAAAAATTTTTTTTTTTTTCTCCAGAAAACTGGAAAATTTTTTTTTTTTTCGTTTAATAAAAAGTAACGAAACACCTATTCCTTTCGTTATATTATTATTATTATTATTATTATTATTATTATTATTATTATTATTATTTCCCCTTTTTTTTTTGATTTAATTATCCAGTATTATAAAACTTTCGTTTTTTTTTGCGGTTAAAATTTTCATCATTCATTCATTCATCAATCATTTTTTTTTCTTCAGTTTCTCTTCGGTTAAACCGAATTCAAAAAAAAAAAAAATTTCTGGAAAAGAATAAAAACGTTTTTGCGAGAGAAAGAGAGAGAGAAAAAAAATCGTTTGGAAAGAAAAAAAAAGAAAAATCAAAGAAATTAAATGATTTCATTTACTGAGCTTTGAATTAAAAAAAAAAAAAACTGGATAAATGCTGGAAAAAAAAAAAAAAAGGAAAAAATTTTTCTTTTATTTTTTTCCTTTTCCATCATTTTTTGTTCCAGCGACATACAAAAAAAAAAGGAACTCGTTAAAATGTATATTTATTTAATAAGACTCAATCATTCACTTCAGAATAATGGTGATAATGAACTGGAATTATTAAAAAATTTTTTTTTTTTTATAAAAAAATTTCATAAATTTTTAACCTCTCCAGAATTTTATCCAGTTTTTAAAAAAAAGGGAAAGAGAGAGAGAAAATACAAATAAATATAAAGTCTGAAATGCTTTCTTCTCCCCCTCCTATCTTCCCTCTTCTCTTCCCCTTCTCTCTTTCCAGCATTTTAAAAATTCCACGGTAAATTACGAATAAAAACGAATCATCATCATCATCATCATCATCATCATTATTGTATAAATAATTCAATTTTTTTACTTTTTATTTTTTATTAACTTCATTTAAGAGAGAGAGAGAAAGAGAGAGAAAGGAAAAGGAAAAGGAAATGAAAGAGAAACCGGAAACCCGTTAATTTATTATTTATTTTATTTTTTACTCTATGAAATCGAAGTAAAAAAAAAAAAAGGTTGAGAGAAATTATTGATAGTTAATTTTGGTTTTTTCGTATTGATTTTCTTTCTCTCTCTCTCTTTCTTTCTTAATGTTTTCCAAAATTTATGAAAAACCAAAAAAAAAAAAACTCTGGATTAAAACCGGAAACGGAAATATAATTTTTTTTTTTGTTAGTCGAATTAAAACGCACCGACAGGTAGTAGTTGGATTGCATTTGTACCTGGCACGGAAGCGTCGGAAAAAAAACCGAACCGACCGACGACGGTTAAAATGGTCGTGGCAGTAGATAAAAAAACAAAACAAAACGGAAAATAAAATTTTTCTTATTCTTTCTCTCCTGGAATAAAAAAAAAAAATTTAAATAATGATAATGATTATGATAAAAAATAAACTTTAATTTCCCAACCCCCTTCCCCCTCCCCCTCCTCTTGTCTTATTTTAGTTTTATCAAATTCAATTTTTTTTTTTTTAAACTGCTTCCGCTCCTGCTCCTGCTGTTGTTGTCGTCATCGTCATCGTTGTTTTAAAAAAAAAAAATTTTCTTTTCGTTTTTTTTTTTTTTTTTTTGATAAAAATTTAATTCAATTTAAAAGCAAATGAGATTTAAAATGGAGGAAAAAAACGCGGTGGTGGCGGTGGCGGCGGCATAGGCAGTTGTAATCAAAACCCCGGTCATGTTTTCCCATTTTCTTTTCTTCTTCTTCCACTTTCGTTATGTTTTATTAAAAAAAAAAAAAAAAAAAAAAAAAGAGAAAGAAAAAAAAGGAAATTTTCCAAAACGATTCGTTGTACAATAAAAAAAATTCTTTCTTTTCCCAGTATCACGTTAATCTTAAAAATTATTATTAAATGTAGTATCGTCTGGAAAACGGGGATCACAGTGAAAATAATAATAATAATAATAATAATAATAATAATGATGATGATAACAACAAAATGAAAAACTCTTTAGTTTGCGGTTAAAGGAATGTGTCGGAGGACCTTATGGTGTCAAAGCCGGAGTCTCAAGTTCAAATTAATAAATTTTATTCCACATAAATGATTAATTACGACGAAATGGAAAAGTCTAGAATTTATCTTCTAAAAAAAAAAAAAGAAGTAAGAGTTGGGAGGAAAAGGGAAGGAAAAGAGAAAGGATTACACGTCAAAACCTTCTGTTTTCTTCGGAAACATCGGCGTGGGAAGAAGAAAGAGGGTGGGGAGGAGGGGAAATAAAAATAAAAATCGATGGAGAAAAAAAAACGAAAAAATCCGGTTTGAGAAAAGGTGAAAACTAATAAAAAGTAAAAAATTTTCAAAAATCTAAAAAAATATTTTCCCCCTTCCCCCGTAAGAGGAGGAGGAGGAGGGGGAGAGGGGAGCCACGAAAAGAAAAAAAAATGGCGTTTATTGTTTTTAAACTTTTTTTTTTTTTTTTTTTTTTTTTAGCTGTTAGCAAAAAAAAAAATAACAACACTAAATAATTTTTCTCATTCTTTTATAACAAAACTCTGGAAAATTTTTTTCCTTTTTTTTTTTCTTTTTTGCGGTTGATGTTATGTGAAAAAATATTACGCGAAAAATAAGTGAAAGTATTATTATTATTATTATTATTATTATTATTATTATTATTATTATTATTATTATTATTATTATTATTATTATTATTATTATTATTATTATTATTATTATTATTATTATAATTATTATTATTATTTAATTTCA
>NW_002987499.1:261925-294436 GCF_000006295.1 Pediculus humanus corporis | reverse complement strand
CTTTTATTATCTACTTCTTTCTCTCTCTCTTTCTCTCCCACTTTTATTATCTATTTCTTTCTCTCTCTCTTTCTCTCCCACTTTATTTCTTTTTCTCGCTCTCGCGACGGTACTCGAATGCAAAAAAAATAAATCAGGATTTATTATTATTATTATTTTTTTTTTTTAAATTAATAGTTTTTTGGCAAAAAACAAAAACGTCATTTTGTAACAAGTTGTTGTTGTCAGAGCGAAACAATTGATTCCCTTTAAAATGTTTTTTTTCCAGAGAGCAGAAGAGCGTCAAATTCCAGTCAATCTAAATTTATATCAATAAAATCAGAAAATTAACTAAATCACTTTTCCAATTTTCGAAATATTTCAGGGCCCACATTTCAATATTGAAAAATTTTAAATAAATCAATTTGAAAGCACCGCAAGGCAAAAAATAATAATAATAATAATAATAATTTTCTTTTACATCCCAACCATCCCCCTTTCCCCTCTTTCCCCTCTTTTTCCTCTTTTCCCTCTTTTCCTCTTTCTCTCCCTCAAATTCATCTCCGTCACGTAAATTAAACCTTTAAAAGTTTTTTTTTTTTTTTCCCGAGAAACGACGACGACGACGACGACGACGATGATGATGATGATGATGATGATGATGATGATGATGATAATGATGATTATTTAACCTTCTTAAAAAAAATTCAATTTAATCAATTCGTGATTTTTAAAATTTATAACTAAAATTTTTATTAAAATAATAATAATAAATTTTTAAAACCTCCATTTCCATGTTTTTTTTTTTTTTTTTAATAACAAACCTTCGTTCGACCTTTAACCTTTTACCCGAACAATAAAATAAAATGAACCAACACGTTTCGTTCTGGTTTAAAAGTAAAAAAAAAAATAAGAAAAAAATTAAAATTTTGACCTTGAATCGACTACATCTACTTGGTGTATCGATTTACGTTTTTTCCTCCAGCTTTTAATAATAATAATGATGATGATGATGATAATAAAAAACATACGCCAAAAAAAATTTATTATTATTATTATTATTAATTAGAAAAAAAAAAAAAAAAAAGAAATCCGCGAAACAAATGTTTTCAATTTGTTTTCATGCGGTTATATTAACACGTATTTTTCACATTTGCTCGCCCTCTCCCCTTTCCCTACTTTTCTCCCCCCTTCCCTCCTCCCCCAACGCAATCAATACTTGATAATCTTTTTTCTCCGAACATCGTTATTATTATTATTATTACTACCTGGAAAACCTTTAATTGGTTTAATTTAAAATAAAAATAATGTCGACGGTTTTTTTAATTTAATTTCAGGAAAAAAAAATTTTTCTTTCTTTTCGTTTAACGTTAAAAAATTAAAAAGGTCATTATTTAAACATGCGCTCTCTACGGAATCTTAAAAAAAAAAAAAAATTTTTAGAGCGGGTAATAAACTTTCGCTTGCGTTTTTCAAATCGAAAAAAAAAAAATGTTTAAATTCCTTTTGCATTCAAATAAAATTGTGACGTCACTTTCAAATCCGAAAGGTTTTTTTTTGTTTAATTAAAATTTATCATTATTATTATTATTATTATTATTATTATTATTAGTATTATTATTATTATTATTATTATTATTATTATTATTATTAGTATTTTTAAATAATTTTGTGTGTTACCTTTGAATTGTTTTACGTTTTAATACGTATCCAATGGGGCCAACGAACGAATTAAATAAAAAATCCTGAAACAAAAGAAAAAAAAAAAAATTTAATTTTTTTTTGTTGCTGTTGTTGTTGCTGCTGTAAAAAGGTAAACAATTTATGTATATGGGTTCATTTAATAAGTTTATTTTATTTTCTCCCGTTCCGTCATTTTGTTGTTAATAGAACAACAAGGCAGAGAGAGAGAAAGTGTGTGTGTGTGTGTGTGTGTAAAAAAAAAAAAAACGGAAATTTGATTTCTTTAACTCTGTATTATTATTATTATTATTATTATTATTTGCACTTATGTTTTTTTTTTTACGTTTTTACGTTTATGTTGTTTCGGTGCGCGTGTGTGTGCGTACGCACGCACACACTCACGTCAACTGAAAATAAAAAAAAAAAAAAAAGTGCCAAGTTTGTTCAGGTGTATTTTTTTTTTTTTTTTTTTTTTTAGGGAAAATAAAAACACGTAAACAATTTTCTATTTTCTTTCTCTCTCCCTCACTTTCTCTCTTTTCCTGTTGTTGATTTATAGGCTGAATATATTTATTGATTTCTTGCCCCTTCCTCCCGTAAAATGGTAAAAAGTATGGGGGTAGGGGTGGGGGTGGTGTTCGGTGGTGGTGTGGATGTGAATCGAAAGAAAAAAATATGAGTTAAGGATAATGGGAACGTGATAAATGGTAAACATGTTTCAATTTTTTTTTTTTTTTTTAAATATAAAAAAATAAATAAATAAATAAATTCACTCCCTAATATTTTATAATTTATGTAATTCAATCAGTTTTTTTTTCTATTCTTTTCTCTTTTTACTATATTATCATTATCGTTTCTGTTAATAATAATATTATTATTATCATCATCATTATTTATTTTTTTAGGTAATGAGAAAAGAAAAAAAAAAAAACAGAATTTTAGGTGAAAAAATCGAATGGTTTCGAATTCCAATAAGATTTATTCTTAGAATTTTTTTTTTTGTTGCTATTTATTATTATTATTATTATTAATCAATCATCATTATTATTAATCATTTAATTATTATTATTATTTTTTTTTTTCGTAACAAATAAATGAGAAAAAAAATTTGTGAAAAACTTCAAATCAAATCTAATGAAATCGAATTTTAAAAAAAAAAAATCTTTATTATTATTATTATTTTTATTATCATCATTATAGTTTTAAAACCACCACTATCATCATCATCGTCATGGTCATTATTAGTATTATTATCATTATTAATTTTATGCGCAAAAAAAAAGCAAATAAGGAAAATTAAATTCCATAAAATTTAAAATCAATCGAAATGAAAACGACTAAAAAAAAGGTTTTATTATTATTATCATTATTATTAATATTATTACAGTAATTATTATTATTATCTTTATTGATAAGAGGAGAAAAACAATAAAAATGCGTCGTGACAAAAATGAGTGATAAAAAAAAAAAAACGATTATCAACGATGTATTTCACACAAATATTTATTATTTTTTTTATTTTTTCCGTTACGTTTTTTTTTTTTTACTCTATGACTATTTATAATTTTCTTTTTTTAAAATATTTAAAAATTCCGACGGAGTTGCCAAATTAACGATTAAAAAAAAAAAAAAGAATTTAAGTGTGAACAAAAACGAATCGTGACATTATTTATTTACTCTATGAAAATATTTTATTTTAAAACGTTTAAAATATATGTATATATGTATGAAATTGCAAAAAAGGAAATTAATGAAAAAATAAATTCGTTTTTTAAAGTGAATGAAGAAAAAAAAATAAAAATAAATAATAATAATGATAATGATAATAATAATAATAATTTCTTAAACTCGCGAAAAAATTAATTTAGAAAAAAAATGGGCGTTAACGAAAAACTTTTTTTTTTTTTTTTTTCTTAAGCGTTTTTTTTTTTTTTTATTCCCACTTTTTAAATACTTTTTTCATTTAAAAAAAAAGCGAAACGAACAAACAAACAAACAAACATACAAACATTTTTATTTAAAATGAAACAAACACACACACTTAATTGTTTAAAATAAACATAACGATCGTTTTTTTTTTTTTTTTTGACACTCGATTTGTTACGTCAGAACCAACTGACGAAATTCTCTCTCTATCTCTCTTTCTCGTCTTAATTTTAACAATAACCTATTGACTGTATCGGTTTTGGAAAAAAAAAAAAAAAAAGATAACTTCATTATCACGTGATCATCACAACGATAATAATAATAATTATAAATATTCATTATATATTTTCTTTTAAAACCGGAACGACGCCGCCATTTTTGTTTTCGTTTTTTTGTTTCGATTCGTTCGATGGTGGCGGTGACTAAATAACAAAAAACGAAACGTAAACGATCGTGTAAGGAGAAAAAAAACATAAAATTTATTGAAAATAAGTTTTTGAGGAAAAGTTAAAAAATAAATCAAAATAAGTTAACCGCATTTTTTTTTAACTTTTGAAACTTGGTACGAATGAAAAAAAAAATTTTTTTTTTTTTTCGTTTTTCTCTAACGTCACGACAAAATCCAATAAAAATAAAAAAAATAAATAATAATAATAATAAAAACGATAAATAAATAAATATAAATGTTAATATTTGATTTTTTTTTTAACTTATGCAAAACGAGTCTTTCTCGTGCCACGACTATTATTATTATTATAAACTCCCTTCGGTTAAGTAATTTATTATAAATAAATAAGTAAATCAAAAATGAAAATAAAAAAATTCGTCGATCGTGGTAGAAAGTAATAAAATAATAATAATAATAATAATAATAACAATAACATAAAATTTTCGTGACGTCAATGATTACGTAAATTATCGATGGTTACACGTTTACAAAAAAAAATGACGTGGAACTAACCGAAATTATTATTTTTTTATTTTTATTTATAATTCTCCTTGAATTAATAATTATATATATTTTTTAAATATTTTTTACCCGGAAAATGGGAGCTAAGAGGAGAAGGAGAGAGGAGGAAGGGGAAGAGATTATATCCCCCTACTTTTCTAAAAATTATCCAAAATTTTCCGTGGCTTTACATGTAAAAAAAAGAAGATTTTTCAAAATCTTTTGTTACACGTTCGTTTTAGATACCTTTTCCATACCCTTTTTTTTTCTTTTTAAACGAACCGTAAATTTATCCGTTCAAATTTTTAATTTTCTCTCCTCCTCCTTCTCCCCACTCCTTCCCTACTCCGTCTTTCCCCTTCCCCCCAAAAAAAAACGTTTGTTTTAAAATCGTACGATGGACGATTGTAATTCATTATTTAAATATTCTTCTGATCCATTTTCTCTTTTTTTCTTTTTCTCTTTTGCTTTTTTTACCATTTTTCTACATCTCTCTCTCTAATAATAATAATAATGATGATGATGATGACAATAATTTCTTTTTTTTTTTTTTTTGGAAAGATGGCGTAAATTTTTTTAGGTTTTATGTTTTCGTGCGTTTCTTGTTTTTTCCAGCGACCGTTTTTTTGTTACTTCCTCGTTTTTTCTTTTTTTTATATAAAACATTCCGATCGGTTTTTCTTCTCCATATTTCTCTTTTGTTCTTTTTCCTTTTGAACAAAATTTACTGGAGAAATTTTCTTTTTTTCCTTTTTTTTTTTACCTTTTTTTCTTTCTTTTGTTGTCAACCGTTCGTTTTGTTTGTTGCCCCGAGGTGTCTGTGCGTGCGTGTACGTACTAAAATAAGTGAAATTTTTTTCTTAATCTTACTATACGTCTTTTAAACGAGATAAAAAAAAAAAATTGATGGTGATAATAATGATGATGATGATGATGATAAAAACACTTTTACACGATTAGGAATTAAAAACAAAATGGAGGACGTTTTGAATTTTGACGTCAGTTCGATAATACACATAAATAAAATTTATAATAACATTCACGTTTTAATTACTTTATTATTATTATTATTATCATTATTAATGACGTCACGTATCGAAAATTGAATAAATGGACAATTAAATTATTTATTCGTAATAATTATTAATCATAATAATAATAATAATAATAATAATTTGTTAAAAAGATTGAAGAGTAAATTATTAATAAATTAAAAAACAGAGAGAGAAAAAAAAAAGGGTTTTGTTTCTTCTTTCATCGCATTGTTATTTATGTCAAAATTAATAATAATAATAATGATGATGATAATTATAATAAAATTTTGATAAATGATTTTGTTATAAATAAAAAAAAAAAAAAAATTATTTATAATAAAAGGGATTTAAAAATATACACTCACGAAAATTATTAATTAATCTTTTTTTTTTTTTTTTTTTTAAATTTCCCGCCTTTTTCCGACTCTCATGAATCTTATTTTTTTTTTTTTTGAATTTCAAAAAAATGTAGGGCGGCCAACTTTACAAGAAAAAAAAAAAAAAAAAACGCCGATCAAAAATCGGAATGAGATTTTTTTTTATTTTTCATAAACCCCCCCGTACATTTATGCTTTCGAAAAAGAGGGAGGGAAGGAGGGGAAAGGGAAGGTGGGGGGAAAAACGCAGCAGAAGAATTTTACTTTTGAAATTTTTTTTTAAAATTGATTTTTACGAATAAATTTTTTTTTTTCCGTTACCTTCACGTGATAAAATGAAATTACCGGTTTTTTTTTAAATAATAAAATTTTTATTAACGAATCTCTCTCTCTCTTCCTCCCCCCCTATTTTTTTCTTTCACATACACATCTACCTATTATTATTTTCTTTAAGGGAAAAACGCCTCCGCCACCCCCTCCTTTAACCTCCCCAATTTATATTATTTTAATTGTTTTAAAACACGAAAGTTAAATAAATAAATAAATAAATTTTTTATTTATTTATTTTCCATTTTATTAATTAATTATTAATGTTTTCTTATAAAATATTCTCGAATTCGTTAATAGGGGGAAAAAAAAAGGGGGGAAAAGAAGAATAAAATTGAAACTGAAAAAAAAAATTTTTTTTTGTTTCTTTCCGGAACCGGAACGACATTAATAATAATAATAATAATAAAATTTGTTTTTACGGACTAAAAGCTGACACGACAAAAATGAGGGGGTAACATCGTTAAAAATAAAATATAATTAATTTTTTTTTTTTTTTAAATAAAAAAATTATTAGTCGGGTGTAAAAACTCTGGAGAATTGTCCACGACGTCCTCGACGTCATCATCGTCGTCGTCGTCGTCGTTGACGTCATCGTCGACGTTGACGTTTATAAAACAAAAGAAAAATAAAAAAAAAATTTTTTTTTTCCAGTTTTCTCTTACCCCCCTTACTCTCTCACTCTCTCAGTCTCTCTCTCTCTCTTTTTCACTTCCATATTTTTTCCAGATTCTCCCTCTCTCTCTCTCTCTTTTTCTTTTTTTTTGCTCCAGTCCACACAACTTCCTTTCTTTCATTTTTTCATTTTTATTTTTTTTTTACAGAAATTTCATTTCGAAATAAATTTTTCAAGCGAATCCATAATAATAATAACGACAATCAATTATCATTATTATTATTATTATTATTAATATTATTTTCGTAAGATTTTTTTTCAGTTAATTAATTAATTATTATTATTATCATTATCATCAGCAATTTTTTTTTCGAACGATGAAAAATTGAAGAAAAAAAAAAAAAAAACTCGGTGACGGTTTTAAAAGAAAAAAATTAATAATAATAATAATAATAATAAATTAAATCACATCGAAGCATTTACAAAGAGAAAAATGGCGACAAAAAGAGAGTAATGAGGGGAGGGGGGTAACGAAAATAATAATAATAATAATGAAGATATTTTCTTTTCGTTTATTTTTTCACTCCAAAAAAAAAAAAAAAATTTTTTACGGTTTGAAAATATCAACTTTTTTTTTTTCTGTTTGAAAATATAATTTTCTCCCCCACCATTTTCCCCTTAATGCCTCCCCTATCCCGCATTCGAATAAAAAAAAAAAACTTTTTTTTTTTTTTATTGCTGGAGAAAGTTTTTTAAAACTGGAACGAAATTTAATGAAAACGCAAAAAAAAAATTAAAATATTGATTTAATTAAAGAAAATAAAATAAAAAAAAACGTGGGAGGGAGAGAGAGGGAAAAAAAATTTTTTTTTCAACTCCTCCCCTTTCCTTCCTCTCCTCTCACATCGATGCCACCTCCCCCATTCCACCCATCACTTATCATTTAATTAAGTGTTAAAAAAAAAAATAAAAAGTTTTTCCTTTCGCTCGTACGTTGTTTATTAATAAATTATTATGTTAATAAACTACGTGTAAATAAATAAATAAAATTATTATTATCATTATTATCATTTTGTATTTCCCTTATTATTATTATTATTATTGTATGAGTATTACAAACGTGGATTTGAGTTTTTTTTTATTTTGTTTCGACTAACAAGATTACAAAGAAAAAAAAAAAGAAAAAACTTTTTTTTTTTAATCCTTTTTTGAATACTACGTGGAAGAAGAAAAAGAAAAAAAAATGAGATAATTGACATTTTCAATTTAGTTACACGAATAAAAATTTTTTTTTTCCATCTTTTTCCATCTGTCTCCCCCCCTCTCTCTCTCTTTCTCTTTTCATTTTCATCATCTTTTTTTCTTTCTTATTTTTTTCCTGCCGACATAGAAAATTATTCTCGACGTTTTTATTTTTTATTTTTATTATTTTTTTTTTTTTGCGTTAAATGAAAACGTCCGATATTTAAAAAAATAAAAAAGAAAAAACATGGCGGATTATAAAGTCGTATGCTAAGCATTATTATTATTATTATTATTATTATTATTATTATATAATTTCGTTTTGTTTAAATATTAAAAAAAAATTTTATACAAAAAAAAAAAAGTTTGAGTTTTATTACTAAAAATATGACGAATGTGCGATGATTCGCTGAGATATGAGGAAAGGCGAGGCGAGGGGAGGGGAGGAAGTTTAACCCGGGGAGTAAAAGGGAAGAGTGAGGGGAAAAGAAAATGGCGGCAAGTGGGTGGTAAAAAAAAAAAAAAAAAAAAAAACGGGGAATGCTCCCCGTCGAGATGTTAACTTTAATGTTTTTATTAATAAAAAAAAAAAAAATGGGGGGGGGGAGAAAAGGAGAGAAGTAAAACTTTTAAAACAAATAGTTATAATTTAACGTTTCACGTTTCGCCATTTTTTTTCTTTTTTTTTTTTTTTTACAAAATAATAATAATGATGATGATGATGATGATGATTACGATGATAATGATAACGATATAAAATTATTATCATTATTATTATTAATTTTTTTACAAAAAAAAGAAAACAAAAAAATTCGAAATTCTCAATTTGTGAGAAACACGTAAGAAAAACATTAATTTTTCTTTTTTTTTAAAATTCCACCCTCTTCCCCCCTACTCTATCTATCCCTTCTCCGTCTTTTTCCCCCTCATTTAATTAATTAATTGAAAGGAATGGGGGAGTGGGGGAAAGAGTGTTAATTAAGAATTTTTTTTTTCTTTTTTTTTTGAAACAATTACCATCATTATTATTATTAAATACCGTTTTTAGTGCGTGGGCATAGACAAAAAATACGTTTTTTTCGAGGGGAAGAGAGGGATTGAGGTGAGGGGAAGGAGGACGAGAAAATTCCTTTAATAAAAGACCGCAAAATCTTAATAATGAATTTTTTATTAATGAAAGGCTGTTGAGTAATAAAAAAAGGTTTTTCTTTTGCTGGAAGTTTTTTTTTTCCTTTTTTTGGCTTGGTTTGGTTTTTGCGTTTATTTTATCATCATTTTTAAAATCTTTAAATTACGCGCGTAAATTTAACGGATAAAGAAAACGAGTGCGTGTGTGCGTGAGTGCGTATCAAGTCAATATCAGATTGCGAAAAGTACGAAACGCAAATGAAATTTCTAGGAAAAAACTGAAAAAAAATGAAAAATGAAAATTTATGCGTATGTATTTGTATAAAAAAAAAAAAATGTATTTTTATATAAAAAGGATTGAATGAATGAATGAATGAATGAATAGTGAGATCGTGACGTGAAAAAAAAAAATAAAAAAAAAAAATAAAAACGTGTAAAAAAAAAAGAAAGAAGAAAAATCCATTGAATAATAGCAAAAAAGAATTTGAATAAATTTTTACATTGACATTTTTTTCTCCCCACCTCGTCTTTCTCTCTTTTTTTACCATCAATTTTTTTTATTGTACATTTCTCTCTCTCTCTCTTTTTCTCTCTGTTTTTTTCTGTTTCCTTCCATTTTTTTTCTTTGTTTTTTTTTTAACATTTGATTCCATTTTTTTTTTTTCATTTTCTCTTCATACTTCGTTGTCTTCACGTCTTTTTCACTCTCTCTCTCTCTTTCTCTCTCTTGGTTTTAAAAATATTTCTTCTCTCTTTTTCGTTTTTTAAAATTTGTCTTATATTTATTTTTTTAATTTTCGTTTTTCTTTTTTTTTCCTATCACTCTCTCTTTCTCTCTCTGTCTTTTATTTTTAAACTCCTCTTCGTTTCTTTCCTCTCTCTCTCTCTCTCTCTTTCTCTTTCCTTCTATTCCTTCCTTTTTCCATTTTCGTTTCTCTTTTTTTTTTTTTTCTGCCTCAACATTTACATTTTTTTGTTTCATTTTTTTTCTCCCCCTTCCTCTTCTTCGCTCTCCCTCCCCGCCTCTCTCTGTCTCCCTTTTTCTTTAATTTTTATAACTGAAAAAATTTCGATGCAAACGTTTTTCAAATATTTACAAAAAAAAAAAAAAAAGGAAAAAATAAAAAGAAAAGGAACGAGAGAGGAGGGAAGGGAGGGAGAAAAAAGAAGGAAAAAAGGGAGAAGGGGAAAAAAAATTGAAATTTATTTGTGGAATCCATTATTCGAAAAAAAAAAAAATTTAATTTTTTGAATAAAAAAAAAAAATTTAATTTTTTGAATAAAAAAAAAAAATTTTTTTTAATTTTAATTTTTTTTCCAATTTTTTCTTTCTTTTCTTTTTTTTTTTTTTTTTGTCTAAAAAAAAAAGTGAAAATTTTTCAATTTTACGTCATTTTCCTTTCTCATCCCGCCCTCCCCCCCTCCTTTACTCCTGACACACAAAAAAAAATCGGTCGGAAAATTAATAAAAAAAAAAAAAAAATTTCACATAATGTTCAAATGAAAATAACTCTGGGGGGTTACAAATATGAAAAAAAAAGAAAAGTATAGAGAAAGAGAGAGAGAAAAGAAGAAGGGGGGAGAGAGAGAAAAGGGAATAAAAATTCGACAAATAATGAAAACAATGGTGAGAAAAAAAAAATTGTTAACAATATAAAAACAAAATAAATTTAAGAAAAATCTTTTTTTTTTTCTTTTTCTATCCCACCTCGAAAAAATGGGAAAATGTTGAGGGGGAAGAGGAAGAAGAAAGAGAGAAAAAAAAGAAGGAAGAAGGAGGAAAACGACCTTTTACCAGACGGTAAAAGTTATTAAGTGAAAAGTAAAAATGGCGGCGGCAGCGGCGGCGGTGGCGGTATCGGAAAACCGGTGGGAAAAAAATTAAAGAGAAAGAGAGAGAGAGAGAGATAGGAAAATTTTTTTTTCCTTTTTTCCTTTGTCTTATGTAAATACTACAAAAAAAAAAAAAAAAAAAAAAAAACGATCGATAAAAAGTCAAAGTCAGAGTTTTCAAAAGGGTTGACAGTAATTGTGTAATTCTTATAAAATGTTTTTTAAATTCGTAAATTCTAAAATTTTCTCTATCTTTTTTTCTTTTTTTTTTTTTTTATTCTTTTATGGTTTTTCCATGTGAAAAAGTCTAATAAAAAAAAAAGAAAAGTTTCTTCGTAGAATAAGAAAAGAAATTAAAAAAAAAAAAAGAAAAAAAAGAAAAGAAAAGAAATAAAAAAGGTAGAAAATTTTTACTGATAAGCCTCTTGAGAACGCGAGAACCGCCGCCTCATTTTTATTTGTTCAACAAATAGAAGGTTCATTTAGATTACAAAAAAAAATGCCCAAAAGGTTTTGGACTGGAGAAAGAGAGAGAGAGAGAAAAAAGAGAAGGAAAAAAAGAAAAAAAAAGGTAGAAAGGAAGGAAGGAAAAAAGGAAAGAAGGCATCGCCTGGAGAATTCGAATTTTAATTAAAATTCACTCGTCATACTCGCCTTTTTCATTTAAAAAAAAAAAAAACTTTATTTTAGACTGAACCTTCTAATTTTACTTATTATTATCATTATTATTATTATTATTCTCTTTCGTTATTTTTTTTGGAAGCCCTCTAATTCCACGTTTTTTTTTTTACTTTTTTTTTTTATTTCCCCCCATTCCTTCACGCCGAATTTTTTTTACTAAATTAAAAATTAAAAGAAAAAAATTCGTGATGTGGCGGGTCGGCGGTATGGCGGTGTGGCGGCATGGCGGATTGGCGGTATGGCGGTTCCGCGAGTAACGTGTGACGAGTAGATCAAAATTTCCTTTATCATATCAACTTTACATTTTTTTAATTTTTATGGTTTCTCTTTTTTTTTATTTTTTCAGATTCATTCATTGATTGATTCATTGATTCATTCATTCATTCGCTTTGATTTAAACAAAATAATACAAAAAAAGGTTACGACGTTTCCGACGTGTTAAAATAATCATAATAATAATAATAATAATAATAATAATTTTTTCACGTTTGTTTACGATGTCGTTTGTGTTCATTTCTCGTGTTTTTTTCTTTTTTTTTAAATTTAATTTATTTAAAAAAAAAAAAAAAAAAAAACATTTTTTTTTTATTACGGTTTTGTGTGAGTGAGAAAGAGAATGACAGAAAAAGGGGAGGGTAGACGAGTGGAAGGGGAACGAAGGAAGGAAGGAAAGGAATGAAAAATCTTGAGATTTTCCTCGTAATAAAAATAATAATTATGGAACCGATTAAAGTGTCTTCTTTTCCCTGAGGGAAGCAAAATGCAAAAGGGAAAAAAAACGACTTGAAAAATATTAAAATTAAAAAAAAAAAAAAAAAAATTTTTTTTTAAATGAGGAAGTTTGTAGAAAACGGAAACAGTTTTTAAATAGGAGTCTGCGTCGGAGGGAGGTGAAAGGGTAGAAGGGGTTAAGAATATTAAAAACGTTTGAAGGGTGGAGTCAAAAAATGAAATCTGAGAAAGACAAGAAAAGTAACAACAAAACTCTTATGATGGTGGCGGCGGTGGTGGTGGCGGCGTCGGTGTTGTTGTACACACGACGTACAAACATTGAAAATTAAAAAAAAAAACCCCAAGAAAATTTCAGTCGAATAATACGTAACTGAAACGAAAAAAAAAACGAGTGTCGCACGTATACAAAATAATAATAATAATAATAATAATATTAATAATAATAATAATAATAATATTAATAATAATAATAATAATATTAATAATAATAATAATAATAATATTAATAATAATAATAATAATAATATTAATAATAATAATATTAAATATTCTCTTGTGTAAATAAAACGAATAAATAAAATTAAAATTTGTTTCCATTTTTTTTTTCTTTTTTTTTTAATGAAACATTTGTTTTTCGGTTACAATTTTTTTCCCCCCCCTCTCTCTCTCTCTTTCTTTCTTTCTCTTTCTACCGCGACCGACTCCCTGGAGAACTACTAAACTAAAAAAAAAAAAAATTTTTTTAAACTGGATATAAACCGGAACCGGGGGAAAAAAGAAAAAAATGGAAGAAGAGGAATAAAAAATGTTGACTTTTCATTTTTTTTTCTTCTTTTTTTAATATTTTTATTCACTTCCCTTTATTTGATTTAAAAAAATTTTTTTTTTTTTTTGTTTTTACAAATCGTTCCGTGTAAATTTTATTGTTTCGTTAATAATAATAATGAAAAATAATAGTTTTGCTAAATTTAAGAAAGAAAATATTTTGCTGTTGTTTAACGAATAAATAAGTTAAAGCTATAATAAAAATATTTTGGTTTTCTTTTTTTCTTTTTGTAATTTTCTCGTTAATAAATTTTTATTGAATATTTAAAATAAAATAAAAAATACAAAAACTATAAAACGAAGATGAAGAGGGAGAGAGAGAGAGAGAAAGGAAAGAGAGAGAGAGGAGAAAGAAAGTTAAAAAAAAAAATAAATAGAAAGTGAGCAAGAGAAAGAAAATGAGAGAAGTAGAGCGATTGAAAACACGGAGAAAAAAGAAAAATGGAGAGAGAAAGTGAGGAAGAGGGATAGAGGGGAAGTAAAGGGAGGGAAAGAGAGAGAGAGAGAAGGAAGAGAGGGGGAAGAGAGAGGGGAGAAAAGAGAGAGAGAGAAGGAAGGGAGGGGGGAAGAGAGAGGGGAGAAAAGAGAGAGAGAGACGGGTAAAATTTGTTAAAAACTCGATTTTTATAATTGATTTGATATGTACCCCACGAGGTCAATCTTAATCGTGCCTATGAGTGAATTATGTAATTATCCAGTGAATCCCGTAAAAGTTCCCGAGGGAATTCGATAGAAAGAAAATTAAATAAAATCCAAAAGGGGGAATACATATATATATATATATATATATATATATATATATATATGTACATATTCACGAGATTTTCCTCTTTTATGACGTAAAAAAAAAAAAAATTTTTTTTTTGCGATTTTTACACGAGAAACCGAACGATGAAGCGAATAAACAGAAAGTGAGAGAGATAAAGAGAGAGAGAGAGAGAGAGAGAGAGAGAGAGAGAGAGAGAGTGAGAGAGGGAAAAAAAATCGATGAACAAAAAAAAAAAATTGAAAAATTTAAAACTTTATGGAAAACAAAATAGCGTAAAACAGTCGCATGCGAATGCGTGTCGAATTTTTTTTACGGCGTTAAATAAAACGAAAGGTCAAATTTCAAAAGCAAGCATGAACGTTACATTGTTTAAAATCCGCATTTTGCGGCGTAATAATCTTTTTAAACGTAGACAAGAAATTTTCAATTTTTTAACCTTTTTTTTTAATTCCACCCCCCCCCCCCATATGCACGCACACTCACGCACACGCACACACCTTGATTCCCTTTCAAAATATTCATCGTTTTCACTTCGCCCCATCCAAAAAAAAAAAAATAATAATAATAATAAAATCAATTTTTTAAATAGGAGTTGAAAAGTGCGCAAACTTTTAGTACTCTAAATCAATCATTCGCTAAACCGAACAAACCCATGCATCGTTTCTGAACTCGAATTCGAACCTGAACATTATTTAAAAAAAATAAATAAATTTATTTAAATCGTTTTATTTTTTTTTTCTTCTGCTTTAAAAAAAAAAAAAAAACTTTTATTTCCGGGATTTCAACTCGAAAGTTAAACCATAAAAAAGAAAAAAAAAGAAATAATTGAATGCATGGCTGTTGTTGTTGTTGTTGTTTGTTAGAGTTTGGAGCATTTTTTTTTGACATGGAGCATTTTACTGTTCGTGACTACCGCCGACAATTCTTTTCAGTGTTTTTTTTTTTTTAACCTCGTTCCTCCTCCTTCCCTCGCTCCCTCTCTCCCTTCATTCACCCTCTCTCCTTCCTCCTCCTATTAAAAGTTTCAACCCTCTTCCACCCCTTATACGCCAAACCAAACAAAACTCACCCAACGCCTTTCTTCCTTCCTTCCTACCTTCCTTCGTTTCTTCCCTTTTTTTCTTTTTTGCATTGATTTAAAATTTAAGAATAATTTAAATTTTTTTCCCTTTTTCTTTCTTTTTTCTTTCCTTTCCTTCCCTTCCTTTTCTTTTTTTTTTTTACGTCTAACAGCTACGAATTTTCACATGATAACTGATAAAAACATGCAAAACAAAATACATTAAAAAAAATAATAATAATTTCATTCGTGGTCATTTAAATTATATACATATAATTTTTTACTATTATTATTATTATTATTTAAAGAAACTTTATTGGAAACGATATTATTATTATCATCATCATCATCGTCGTCCTCGTCGTCGTCGTCATCGTCATATTTGTGAACATGTATGAAAACAATCGACGTGGAAAATTTTTAAGTAATAAAGAAAATCGTCGGAACGGAACGGAACCGTTTTCTTTTTTTTTTTTTTTTTATTATTTGCAAAATTGTTTGCCGTTTGCCGTTCGTTATTCTTCTCATAAATTTTAATGTTTAAAAAAAATGATAATAATAATAATAATAATGATAATAATAATAGTAACAATAAGTAAATAAATAAATAAATGAGTAAATAAAGGAAAAATATTCTTTTTTTTTTGTACGTTGTGTGCGACGTCGCGAAATTTATAAAAAATAAATAATGATAATAATAATGATAATAATAAGGTTTTTTCCCTCCCTTCCTTTCCCCCCACTCCCGGTAATTATTATTATTATAAACATAAACAAAATTTTCGACTCACGTTGCGTAGACAAAATTTCGGAAAAAACGTATTTTTTTTCTTTTTTTTTTTGTAAATAATAATAATAATAATTAATGAGAGAAAAAGAGAGAGAGGGAGAGATAAACGATGGAGAAAAGAGGGAGGGGAGCAAATGGCAAATGAGTCAAATAAATTAAAACCGTAAAGTAACCTTTAAGCTCGGTTAGGCACGATTTAAATGAGTTTTTTTTCTTTCTTTTTTTTTCCCTCTTTCCCGTTCGCGATTATTATTATCATTATTATTATTATTATTATTCACGGATTTACTTCTAACAATACCCTTGAATAAAACTCGATGAGAATTTCTTTTTTTTCCTCTTCCTCTCATTTTTTTTTTTTTTTAAATTTCCTTCGTCGTTTAAATTTAACCCACACTCGTTGCATACGGTTGCATACCCTACGGATGACGTCACTTCCTACATTTTAAATAATAAACGAGAAGTGAAAAAGTTTAAGAATAAAAATGTAAAAAAAAAAAAAAAGAAAATTAAAATCGATGCAAGGCGTTCGCTCGTTCGTTCGTTCGTTGGTTTTATGAAATCACAGGAAGAGAAAAAAAAAAAAAACGTGGAAGCAGAAAACGTCAATTTCTTGCGACATTTTGACTTGCCCTCTTTGCTTTCCAGCATCAGCCAGCCACCTATTTCAACTTGAATCCCGGTTGACACCAAGTTTTTTCCTTTCTTTTCTTTTCTTTTCCTTTTTTCCTTTTTTTTTTTTCATTTTAAATTTCCTTGTTACTTAAAATGAAAAATTAATTTTACCGAAGGAAAAAAAACTCTGATGAACTGTCAAACTTTTCCTTAAAAAGGAAAAAAAAATTTTCCAACCGGAAAACTTCTTTTTTTTTCTTAATTGTCTTCTGCTTTTTCTTTTTTTTAAACATTAACTTTAATTAAAAACAAAAATTATTTTTTCTTGTATTTATAAATTAGGCCGTTAGGATTTTCTGCGTGGAAAAAACAAACAAACAAACTAACAAACAAACAAGCAAACAAACGTGTAATTAAACCCGTGTACTAAATAATTTTTTTTTGTCGTCTGCTATAAATAATAATAATAATAATAATTTTTTTTTTATTTTCGTATCGAATGAATTTAAATCGTACGCGTGCGTGTGCGTGCGTGCGTGCGTGCGTGTGTTTGATTTTTGAAAAAAACATGGCGGAACGAACTACTACATTTTTTATTGTTTCAAAAGTTTCTTATATATATGTATTTAACGGAAAAACGTGTGCGTGTGTTAATGCGAGTCTGAAATTGAGAGAGAGAGAGAGAGAAAGGAAGACAAAATGAAGATGAACAGTAAAAGGGGTAGAGAGAGAAAGAGAGAAAGGGGGGTCAATAACTTTTCTAAAAGTAACTTTATTAATTTATTATTATTATTATCATCATTATTATTATTATTTTTCAAATCTGATTAAAAACAATTGGAAGGAAGAAGGCGAAAAATAAAAAAAAATATGGCCGCGTAATTTTTATTTTTGAAAAAAAAAAAAAAAAAAAAACTCGACATTATCCGATTGCCTTTCCATTTCAATTATTCATTTTTTGTTTTTCTTTCTCTCTCTCTCGCTCTCTGTTTCCCCCTCTGTCTCTCTCTCTCTCTCTTTTAACTGAGTGCATTTATGTTGACAGGTTTAAAATGTCGGTTCCAACTTGTAATTTAAATGTTTTTTTTTTTTTTTTTTTTTTTTTATAGCCGTAATCCCCCCGGGGAGTTAAAAAAATAAAATTACTTTTTCAATATGAAAAAAAAATAAAATAAAAATTTTTTGTTTCTCCTTTTCCAACAGAGCCAACAGTAAAAAAAAAAAAAAAAAAAAAAAAAAAAAAATTTACACGTGATGAGAAACTTTTTTCCTTCTCTCTCTTTTCCAACCCTTTCCCTATCCCTCTCTCTCTCTCTCTCTCACTTTCCCCTTTTTTTAAAAAAAAAAAAACCCTTAATAAATCTGATACTTAAAAGCTTTCATATAAAAAGGTACAAAATTTTCAATTTTTTTCTCTTTCTCTCTCTCTCTCTCTTCTCTTTCTCCCCCCTTCTCTCTCTCTCTATCTATCTCACTTCCGTTTTTTTTTTCAAGTTTCCGTCAAAGGAACGAACGAACGAAAACATTTTCAAATTTTCTTTTTTTTTAACTTACTTACAAATGAAAAACGTCAAAATTTTTTTTTTTTAAATTTAAATTTAAATTAAGGGAGTTTGTGAGTGCGTGCGTGAGTGCGCGGGCCCGTACGTACCTCAAGGCTCTTTTTTCTTTTTTTTTTTCCTTCAGTTTTTTTTTTTTTAAACCAACTAACTAACGATCTTTCAATTTATAAGGTTTTGTTTTTCGTTCATCTTTTTTCTTTCTTTCTTTCATTCTTTCCTTCTATCTTTTTCCTTTTTCATCAGTTTTTAAAACAAAAACCGCAAAAATTTCTCTCGTTTAATTTTAACCGTAAATTTGCTATTTAATTTAACTCAGGTAAAAAAGAATATTCCCACCGCCACTGCCACCAACACCACTGCCAATCTTTTCTCTCTCTCTCTCTCTCTCTCTCTTTATCTTTTACAATCTGTTTTCCCTTTTATCTTTCTCTCTCTCTCCCTCTCACTCTGATTCAATGTGAAAATTGACGTACTTTTATTTATTTAATGTTATATATATATTTAGATAATAAAAATTTATGAATAGCTTATCTTTAAACTCACACGCGCATTAAATAAATTTTTTAGATAATTTCGAAATTTAAATTTGCCTTTATATACGCCTCTTTCCCCCCTTCTCTCTCCACCCCTTCCTCTTTTTGCATGCGAGAGGCCCCGGGGGGCCTCCTTTCGAGTTTCCCCCCTCCCTCCCTTGCTGCATGCATTCTTTCACTCGCATACGCGCGGCGTATAAAATTTAACGTATTGAAAATAATTTCATTAAAATCGAGTTTTTGTTTTCTTCCTTTATTTTCCTCTCTCTCTTTCTCTCTCCCCAATTTTTTATTGGGGAGTATGGGTGAGTAAGAAAATATAAATATAATATAATAATAATAATAATATTGACTATAACGATAAAATAAAATTAGATATCGTAATTTAACAAACATTAAAAAAAAAAAAAGAAAAAAAGAAAATTATGTATTTTTATTATTATTATAACGTTTTCAAAAACTATTAAACTCCGATATGTCTTTATCTTTTTTTTTTTTTTTTTTTATCATTCGTAATTTATTTTTTACATATTAGTCGTCGTGGCAGTAGACAATTTTTTTCCACGTAAATATCGTGCCAGGTACGATATTTTTTTCCCCTCCCTTAAATAAAATCGAAAAAAAAATTTTATAAAATTTGCGATGGTTTTCTTTTCTTTTTTTTTCTTTTTTTTTGTGACGTCATTTCTGTCGCGATAAAATCATGCAAAAGGGAAAGCGTTTTTTTTTTTTTTTTTTAAAAGAAGTAAACAAAAAAAAAAATTAAGAATTTAAAAAGAGAGAGAGAGAGGGGGGAAATTTCTCAGCGTGCATTCGACAGAAATTTCTCATTTCAATTAAAAAGTTCGAAGGGATCGAATAAAACGTTGAAAGAGAAGAGGATAGAAAAGAGAGGAAAAAACAGGAACGACAGGAAAACTGGAAAACAATAAAAAAAAAAGATGCACGCACGCGCATGCGTGTGTGCATGTGTGTGTGTGGATTGATATGCGTCACCATTAAATAAAATTAGTTACAAGAGGGAGATAAATAACGGAATTACTTGAAAAAGAGAAGCTAAATAAGCTTATAAGTTTTATTATTTCATCACTTTTCCCTCCCTCCCTCCCTCCACTGCTGCCCTTCATCCCCTGTCCTTATCTACCCCCCGCCACCGCCAACGCGGTGCAATATTCAAATTTAAACGACAAACTCGATTATATATATATATATATATATATATATATATATATATATAAACGCACAACCGAACAATAACAAAATGTTTTTGAATATGCGGACGGACGTGTATTCTCACGCAACTCACGCGCACTCACACGCATTATTTTGACACGCACTCACGTGACACACCCTTTTATAATTATTATTCATTGTTCCCTGTGTATTATTATTTTTATTATTATTATTATAAGTTTCAAATTGAATTCATTTTACTTAAACCAAATGGCCTCATTAAAAAAACTTGTTTTTAACTTTAATAATATAAAGTGCTTGAAATTTATTTTATAGACGAAAATAAAATATAAATTATTATTACGAGAGAGAGAGAGAGAAAGAGAGTTAAAAATCTCTCGAGGGGCGCGCAAGGGGGGAGGAGTAGGGTAAAGGGTCTCGGGACCTTTCTCCTCCTCTTCCCCTCATCCCTCAAAAGGAAAAATTAAAATTAAATAGGAGAGAGCGAGCGAGCGTGCACACACACACACACACACGATATGACCTCGCGTACCTGAATAATAATAATAATTAATGACAAAAATTTTAAGGTTAAAAACTCATACGTCAAAGTAGAAGAAGCAGAAGAAAAAAAAAAAAAATTTTTTTAGGTTTCACGACGATGATGATGATGATGATGATGATAACGACTACTAACTACTTTTCCTTCTTTTAAAGGCATAAAAAAAGTTTCGGGAATGAAAAAAGTTTTTTTCCCCTTTTCTCCCTTTTTCCCCTGTTTTCCTCTTCTCCTTTTTTCCTTTTTTTGATAACTTTTTACTCCAGGCTCAAGTTTTTATACTTCCAGGCAAAACAGGTAAATCATTAATCGAAATTTTTTTTTCCTTTTTTCTTTTTTTTTTTTTTTGTATTAATTAAGGAGACTTTTTGATGGAAAACTTTTTTTTTTAACATCCGCGTGAAAAATAACTAAAAATTATTTTTTATATAAAAAAAAGAAAATTTTTTTTTTTGTAGTTTCATCATGTAACTTTTTTTAACAGTGCTCCAAACTTCCACCTCCCCCCTCGCCCTCTTTCCTCTCGTATGGAGCTCCTCAAACTCCTCTTACGAAACTAAGAAATAAGAAATAAAAAACAAAAGAAAAAAAAATTGTTATTGAAAAACTAATAAAAATATTTTAAAGTGGTATTATTATTATTTTTATTATTATTATTAATTTTTAATTTACTTAAAAGAAAAAAAATTGAAGTAATAATAATAATAATAATTTGAAAGAATGAAAGGAAAAAGGGGGGAAAGGAAAGAGGCAAAGGTAGGAAGAAGAGAATGAATGAGTGTAAAAAAAAAAAGAAAATTGGAAAAACAAAAGAAAAAAGACCAGGAGAGAGAAGGGAGATAAAGAGAGAATAGAAACGAACAGAGAGAGAGAGAGACGAAAAAAAATTTGATTTTTTAAATTAATTTAGGAGGACAACTTTAAATTCATTTGTATTCGTTTGCCGTTGTTGTTGTTGTTTCCGTTGTATTTGTCGCTGTTGTCGCTATTGCTTAAAAAAAGGAGACCTATCAATACTTTTCCGATGCTTTCCTCTCTCCTCCTCCTCCTCCCGCGTTAATTTTTGCACCATCGAAAAAATTTCACAAGATAATTATTATCAACGACGCATACACAAACGACAACGCATTTAAGCATTTTATAACGAAAATTTAGAAAGCGTGAAAGACAATGGAGGTGGTAAAAGGTGGTTAGAATGGCGGAAAAAAGTCGTGAAGAGAGCGGTGATGAGGAGGAAAGGTGGTAAAACCGCCATTTTCTCTTCTCTCTCTTTTAAAAACGGTGATAAATTACTAGTATTAACGTTTAATAGCCGTCTAGGATTTATCAGATTTTGGTTATTCAAGTTCTAATTTTAATTGTAAAAGTTTTTCATCTACTACCACTTCTTCTTCTTCCCCTTCATCTTCTTTTTACTTTTTTCTTCTTCTTTCTTCTTTTTTCACGGTTAAGAAATAAAATAAGATTATGCAGACAAGTTAAATCATTCATTTTAAAAGATTTACAGATAAAATCCAAATGTGAGGATTATTTTTGCGTTTTATTCCAACTCCGGCACCAAAAAAAAAAAAGAGAGAAAGAGAGGGAGAGAAAGACAGAGAGAGAGAAGAAAAATTGAAGCGAAAATGAAGAGGGAAAAAAAATAGTAAAAGAAAGACAATATCAAAAAAAAAAAAAAGAAAAAAAGAAAAACTTCAAGTTTCTAATCTATTAAATTGCTTTTGAAAATATATTTCAGAGGGTAAAAACCAACAGTCTTAACCGTTTTTTTTTTTTTCTAGAAACTTCTTTTTCTCTTATTATCTCTCTTCTCTGATTATATCTATTTTTTTTCTTTCGAAGGGTAGAAGGGTGAAAAAGGGTAAATCGTATATGCATGTATGCTCTCATGAATTTTGTTTTTCTTTTTATCTTTAAAAACTTTCATTTATTTATTTATTTTTTTTTTGTTAAGTTTCGTTAAGTCTGAGCGTCAAATCAAACAAACGAACAAACAAACAAACAAACAAAAACAAAACAATTCGTTAAAGGAAAAAAAAAAAAGAAAAATGTATAAAAAAAAACTGACGTTTTTTTGACCCGACTCCCCGTTTCTGATCGACAGATAAATTTTTTTTTTTTTGTTTCAAAATGGAAAAATTAAAGCTAAATATAAATCTTTTGATAAAAAAAAATTCTCCAGTGCAACAAACAAACAAACAAAAATTCTGAACAACAAAAAAAAACGCATAAACTAAATTAATTTTCCAAAAGAAAATTATCCGATGGAAAAATTCATTCCCGACGAGATTTTTCTATTTTGAAAAAAAAAAAAAAAAAAAAAACATACCTGACTGACCGATTGTTTTTTCGAAATTGTTTCACCCCTTTTTTACCACCCAAAAGTACCCGCCCCCACCCCCAACACTTTCATTCCCGATCGGAAAAGTGGGAAAAAGATAATAAAAAAAAATTAATTTTTCATCGATATCGAACAAATGAACAAACAAACAAAAGCAGCCTGTGTGAGTGTGTGTGTGTTCGAGGGGGTAAAAAGAGTGGTGAGGTAGGGGGTAGGAAGGGGGAAGCAAATTGACCGGACCGCATTAAATATAAAAATAAATCAGGAAAATCAATCAGGAAAAAACGAAACCCCTCAAAGAATTTCAAATCCCCACAGCAATTACATGATTTCCCTTTTAATAATTAATATTCTCGACGTCCGGTGGTAAAAACTCGGTTCAAAAATTATTTTTCATTCCTTTTTTCCTTTTTTTTTTTCCATTTCCGGTTAATATTTTTTACGAATGATAATAATCGAAAAAGGGGGAAGGATGAAGGAAAGGGTAGGGGGGAAAGGAAAGCAGACAATATGATTTAAAAATGTGATTAAATTTTATTTTATTACCTTGATTTATCCTCTCATCTATCTTCTTCTTCTTCTTCTTCTTCTCCTTCTTTTCCTTCTTCTCCTTTCTAAATTTAACAAAAAAAAGAAAAAAAAAACTAATTAAAATTATTATTATTATTATGTTTCGTTTCCGGTTTTTTATATAAAATTCATCATAATCATCATTAAGAAAAAATTTAAATTTTGTTTTAGGCGATGATAATTAATTTTACGTATAATTTCATCCTTTTTTCCTTTCCTTTTCTTTCCTTTTTTTTGTCCAGTCAATCCAGTTCGATTATTTATTATCATTATTATTATGTGTCATTATTTTCCTGAAAATTTGAACGGGTGTTAGGTAATGAACCAAAAAAAAAAAAAATTAAACTCAGAACCGTAACTTTAGTGAAACCGTCAAATTACTAGAATAAAAACAAACACCAAACGACAAGAATACCAGAAAAAAAAAAAACAACACAAACAACAACAACAGCAGCAACAGCAGTTACAGTGACGTAAACAGTATCAACAACAACAACAACAACATCAGTATTAAAAACAATAATAACAACAACAACAACAGTATCAACAACAACAACAAAAACTTTAATAATAATAATAATTAAAAGGAGAAAGAGAGAGAGAGAGAGAGGAAGGGAGGGGAGAGGGGAAATGAATATTTAATAGGCGACGATTAAACATATCGAAGAGGAAAAATAAGGTTTTTCATTTCAACGGAAAAAGAAGTGATTACAAAAGCTCGGATTTAAATTTGTCTACTAATGAAACATGATAAGAGATAGAGAGAGAGAGAGAGATTATTTCCTGGAGTTAATTAATTATCAGATATCTCATCTCATCCATCGTCATCAACAATTTAATTCGATTCAAATGATATCTTTGGAAAACTTACCAGCATATACTACCAACTCTTTATAAATTGATTTATCCAGGGAAAAAAAAAAAGAAAAATTCCAGCAGTAGGAAAAAGAAAAAAAAAATTTTTTTTATCATTTCTGGAGAGTTAAATGTTATCATATCATCACATCATCCGAGTTCAGACGACCAGAAACATATTAAATTGATTTCATTTTTCCATATCAATTTCTTTTTTAGACAGAAAAAAAAAAAAATAATACGACGGAAGTAAAAAGAAAAGAAAAGAAAAAGAAAACCGATAAACACATTAGGGGAGACGTGGCGCCAGCCAAACTTTGATCGTGCTTCTTCTTTTTCTACTTCCACGAAAAAATCTTTTCTTTCGTTTGAGAGAAATCAATGAACCAAATAAATAAAATAAAAAAAAAAAAGAAAAAAAAAAGTAATAAAAAAAAGAGGGAAAAAAACGTTTTGACACATTTGCGACTAAACAAAAAAAAAGGAAAAAAGGGAAAAAATCGATTTTTTTTTTTTTTGTTGAAAACGATTCGAGCTGGATTGAAATGAGTCATCGATCGATGGATAGGGATGAATAATAATAATAATAATAATAATAATAATAGTACGACGTCAGAAGGGATGAACGTTTCAATTGTTGGGTGTTAAAAAAAAATAAAAATGAATTATTATCATCATCGTTCATTGTATTGCTTTAAACGGAGGGAAAAAATAATTATAATTATCATCATCATCATCACCAACATCATCATCATCATCATCATCATCATCATCACCGTTTGAATTGATAAGAGATAATAAAAATAAAAAAAAAGAGGAGAGAGAGAGAGACAGAAAACAAAAAAAAAAATCCGTTCGGTTCATTTTTTTTTTTTTTTTTTTAAACGAATGACTTGATTACAAGCAAATTTATTACATCGATTGAATAATTTATTATTGTTAAAGAGAGAGAGAGAGAGAAAGAGATGGGAGTGACGGGAGAAAGAGAGAGAGAGAGAGAGAGAAGGGGGAGAGATTAAATTTTTAAATCGCGTTGATAATTTTTTTTTTTTTGCAAAGGAAAAAAATTGTAAACATTCACCACCACTCTGACACTAATACCTGAAAAAAAAAAAGGCTTGAAGTTAAAAAACAATATGGCGGACGATTAATTTTTTGTTTAATAATAATAATGATAACAAATGAATGAATGAATGACGAAACGAGTTTTTTTTTTTTTTGTTTTCTTAAAATTAATTTTTTAAAAAAGTTTTGGTCGATAATTTAATGTATTAAATCAAAATCATAATTTTATTTCCGGTTGGGGAGAAGAAGCGAAACCGGAAAATCGTCTGGTGAAAAATTCGGGGAGGAGGGAGGAAAAAGAAGGGGCGGAGGGGGAAGCAAAATAGAGGAGGAGGATGAGGAGAAAAAAAATGAGAAAGATTTAAAAAAATAAAAAATTTTTTTTTATTTGTTCATCTTTGAATTTATTAATGGCCGTAATTTTCTTCTACATTTTTCCCTTTCCTTTTTTTTCCTACCTTTTACTTTCTTCCTTTTTTTTTTTTTTTTTTATTATTCCTTCTTAACTGCTACTATTAACTTTACGAAAAGAAAATGTCTAAATTACTTGTTATCTTTTCGGAAAATGTATATATATCATATATAATATAATTTTTTTTTCCTTTTTTCTTTTCCTTTCTTTTTCTTCCTTTTAATTTGATTCAAAGGAAGAGAAGTATTTCAGTCATAAATATTTATTGCGATTTAAGTTTTTTTCATGGTAAATTTTTTTTTTTTTTGTTTGTTTGTTTTGTTATCATAACTGACTGACAGTGAGAAATTTTAAAAGTGAAAATAACAAGAGTGAAAATGTTTTTGCAAAAAGAAAAAAAAAAAAAGGAGGAAGTCGATTTCTAAAGGAACCATTTTACTTTTACCGGAAAATTTTACGATATCGCACATACACACGAACGAGAAAAACAAAAACCTTAAAAACTATTCTGACGTGATTTATTCATATTCACTCTCTCTTTCTCTCTCTCTTTTTCTCTTTCTCTCTTTTTCTATCTTTATTCTTATTTACATCACTTTCTTTCTTGTCTTTATTTCTCTTTTCCTCAAGCTCTCTCTCTCTCTCTCTCTTTCTATTTTCTGTATGCTTTTCCTTTTTCCCTCCCTCTCTCTTTCTCTTTGCTTTTCTGTATTTCCTCCTCCTCCTTCTTTTTTCCTACTCTTCTCCTCATTCTTTATCATTATTTGTTTTTCTCTCTCTCTTCTCTTTTTCCCCTTTGCTTTTTCTCTCTGCTTTTCTGTCCCTTTTTTTTTCTCTTCGCTCCTTATTCTTTCTGTTTTTCTTTTTTACATCCTTCTCCTCCTCTTTTCTTCATTCTTTTTTATTATTTGGTTTTTTTTCTCTCTCTCCCCCTCTCTGTCCCACTTTTTCCTTTTTTTTCTTCGAGTATTCATAAGAATTAATCAAAGACGCAAAACTTTTTTTCTCTCTTCCATCTTTCCTCTTCCTCCTTCTCTCTTCATCCCACGTCGCTTTTTTGCACGTTTTTCACGATTTCTTTTATTATTATTATTATTATTTATTTATTTATTTCAAAAACCTCAATTTGTTTTTCCAAAGACTTTTTTTCTTTTTTTTTTCTTTAACATCAAAAGAAATTAAAATGAAAAAATAAAAATAAAAAAATAAAAATAAAAAAATAAAAAGAAGAAGAAGAAAATTTAGCTTTAGGTGAAAAGCAGAAGATTTTTTTTTTTTTATTTTTTCATTTCCTACTTGAAGTAAAAAAAAAGTTTTTTTTTATTTTTTTTAAAAAATACATCAAAAGCAAAGTTTTCTAATATACATTTAATTTTCTCCCCCCCCCCTTTAATGTGTTAATTTTTAATTTTAATTTTTTTTTTTTTTTTTGATAAAACTTAAATAAGTAAATTTGAAAAAAGAAAAAAAAAATTGATTTTTTTTTTTACTTTCGGTAATAATGAAAACAGGAGAGCGACGGATTAAGAATAAATATTATTATTATTAATAATTAATCAATCAATTCGAATTCCGAATGAGATCATTTTTTTTTTAAAGGAGGCGGGAACAGAGAAGGAGGAGAAGAAGAAGGAAGGAAATTTATTATTAGAATACGGGTGTAATATACATTTCATAAAGGAAATAATCGAAAAAAAAATTTTAATTTGGCAATTTGTAAATAAATCTGAAGTACAAGTTTACGCGCGTAAATTTAAATTGAAAATTTTTTCCTTTTGATTTTTTTGTATTTATTAATTTTCCTTTGAACATATAATTTTTTTAAAAAAAAACCAATCACGGGCATTCCTCCTAAAAAATTCATAAAAACTGATAATGTTATCACAATCGCGATAATAATAATAATAAATGTTAAAACAAAGGAAAAAAAGAGAAAAAAAAAAAACATTATAATTCGACGGATTGTTTACTTATACGTTTTACGTCCACGTGTTTTTCTCGAATTCTCTTTCGTTTATTTTTTTTTTTCTTCATTATATCGATTTCATCGTGTCACGTGTTTATCACGTGTCACGCACAAACGCATTCTCGCGATATTCCTTTTGATATAAGAAAGATTTCAAAGGAGAAGAAAGAAAAAAAAATTCTATTTTTTTTTTCTTTTGTTGCTTGCATTAGAAATAAAAAATTATGATGATAATAATGATGATGATGATGATTGTGACGATGACGATGACGATGATGAGGATTTTTTAAAGTTAAAAAACTTTTACGAAACTAATTATTTTACATCTTTTTTTTTTTTTTTTTTTTTTTTTTTTTTAAATAATAATTTAAAATAAAGGTCATCCTCGTTAAAAAAAAAAAAAAATTTATAAAAAAAAAAAAATGGCGATCAAATTAAAAAAGTTTTAATTGGAAATTTTTTTTTTTTTAACTTTCGAGTTATAAAAAAAATATATTTTATTTTATTTTTTTTTTCTCACGTATTTTAACGACATTGTATTGTTTTTTTTTTCACAAAAAAAAAAAAAATTATAATTTTTTTTTTCACAAAAAAAAAATGATAATTTTTTTTTTGTTTTAATTAATTTCGAATCGAAAATCAACCAACTTTCTCTCTCGAAATTAAAATCTATTAATATACAATCATTAATATTATTATTATTATCGAAGCGGCGACGACGACGACGACCGATACGAGAAAAACGAGAGAAAAAGAAGAAGAAGAAATGAATAAAATAAAGAAAAAAAAAAGGAGAAAAACGGAAATGAAAAATACGGTTAAAAAAACAGTGAGGGAGTACAGCGGGATTTTTCTCACTTCCGGTAAAAATTAAAATTTTTATAAAATCGGAAAAGAACAAAGATATACGACCGGATACGGAAGAAAACGTTTGTTTGTTTTTTTTTTTTTGTTTAACATATGAAAACAATTTAAGTATAAAAAACAACAAACGGGGATTAATAAAAATTTAAGAAAAAAAAAACAAAACAAACAGTTACCCTCCTGCCCCCACCTCTCTCCTCACAAAAAATAAATAAAAAGACTTTCCTTCTTCATGTTATTTCTTTCCGATTTTTCTCCTTTCCCTACTTCTCTCCTCTCCTCTTCTCTCTTTCCTTCTTCCCTCCCCCTCTTTCTTCCCATAATTTCTAGAAAAAATAGGGGGGGGGGAAATCTTTTTACACGCTTTTAATCTCTCATTCGTGACGTAACGTAAAAAATTTTATTATTGTATTGGAGGGAAAAAAAAACAAAAAAAAAAAAAACCGTTTTAGCGTCGACGACGTCATCGTCGTCGTCGTCGTCGTTTCTCTCTTTCTCTCTCTCTCTCTCTCTCTCACTCTCTCCATTTTTTAAAGTTTTCGAATAAATTTTTTTTTTTTTCCTTTTTTTCTCTCACACGCATAAATTTAATAAACGGGAGAGAAAAATTTCGAGAGAAAGAGAGAGAAAGAAAGTGATAATCGCAAAATGTTGTCGTTGTTGTTGTTGTTGTATTTAGGCAAGCAAACAAACAAACAACGATAACGTATAAACAATAATAATAATAAATAAATGAAACAAAAGATTTTTTTTTTTTTGTTATTCAAAATTTAAGCGTTGACCGGAATTTTTTTTGTTTTTATATATATTTTTTGACCCAAACAAAACAAAAAAAAAATTTTTTTTTTTTAAGTGCGTCACGTGGGATTTTATTTATGACGTCACATTTAAAAAAAAAACAAAACGAAACGAAATCGTAACGACAAAATCGTCTACGACGCGAATAAATACAAATTGAAAAAAAAAAAAATAAAAACTTAACCTCAGGTGTTTGTTCGTTATAAAATAATATTATTATTATTCTATGTTGTTGTTATTATTATTATTAATTTTATTTTAGACGACAACAACGACAAACAATAAAACGACAATCGGAATCGAATTTTAGAAAAACGTATCGACAAAACGTAACGGATGAAATGTAAAAAATCGCATCCGAAAAGGGATGGAAAAAAAGAAAAAGAAAACAATATAAATATATTTTTTGTAAAAATATTAAATGATTGCGATTGTTTGTTTGTTTGCACGTTTGTTTATTCGTTTGTTTGTTAATTAATTGATTGAAATATAATTAAAAAATTTTCATCGTTCTTTTTACTATATATATATATACGTCGAAGAAAAATTTAAAATTTTATTTCCCATTTTCGGAATTTTATTTTTGTTTTAAAAAAAAATAGAAAATAATAATAATAATGATGATGATGTTTTTTTCGTTTTAAAATATACATATATATATATATGAAGAGAAAGAGAGAGAGAATATTCTTTCATTTTCTAGAAAATTTAAAATATAAAATCGTTTCAAATTTAAATAATAAAAAAAAAATTTAATTTTTCTTTTTTTTCTTTTTGTATAAACCGAGAAAGTTGAAATACATTTATATATATTGTTATATTCGGTTCGTTCTTTATTTTTTGTAAGTAATGAACAAGCACTTAAACTATCACAAAACTAATATTAATAAACAAGAACTTATTACAGCTAGACTAAAAATCAAAATGAACCAACGCCAAGCTGTGTAGCTTGCCTATATTACTTTGGTCTTTCGTCAGTCAACTGTTTCGAATGTTCGAGCAAACACTTGCAAATAAAATAAAAGAAGGAGTCTTTAGAAGCTTCGCTTCTAAAGAAGAACAATTTGAGTTCGTCGCCAGTCTTTTGTTTATAAAAAGTTGAAAATGTGAATATTGAGTACGGGATCATAACACCTCCCCCCTTAAGACGGAAAACAATTATTTTGAAAAAAGAATTTGTTTTCTCCTCTTGTTCGGATTTGACAGTTTCCTATGTCGGGTTCTGAATGGTTCCGTCCAGGTTGAGACTCCTTGAGTAGTAGTAGGTGCTATGTCTTCTGTATGGTAGACTGTTGTATCTCTTCACATTGACTTCTTATCAGGAACATAATTTTAAGCTTTATAGCTGCAAGTAGTAGAACCTTTCCTAGGCAATACTCGTTAGTGAACAATGTTACATAAAGAGTAAAGATAAAAGAATAAAATCAAGAAACATGAAATTCGAAACAAAATTGACATAAGTTCTAAAAAATACAAGAATTTTATATAGGGTACATAGAAAAGAATAAATGGATTAATAATAAAATAAATGATGATTAGCTGTATGGGAAAATAAAAGGATTAAATTATTATTATTTTGGATTTCTCTCTCTTTAGATCAACTACTCAGAACACGGTTTTGTGTTGTTAACATGATAAGTAACTAATTTGTTACGGATTTTAAATAAAACGTTTTTGCCAGATTTTTTCTTGACCTCGTATGGATCTTTAAATTCAGGACTAAGTTTTTTATTTAGATTTCCTCTTGCTAATTTTTGACTGATTTGAATCTTCTCTTTTTCATTAGACGATAGGTGAACTTTACTTAGTAAAAATAGCTTTACCTCAGGAATATTCTCTTCGTGAAAATCGGTTGACATAAGAATGGATGCTTTCTTCCTAGATTTCTTGGTACTGGAATTCCATTTCCGCTTTTTAGTATGCTTCCCAAAATTATGCTTGTGAATTTTTTTAGTAGCTCCTATATTTTTATTTGAAATTTTTGTTTCCTTTTGAATTTCAGCTTTAGGATGATTTTTAGGTTTTGAATTCTGTATGGATGATCTTTCTTCTTTTACTTTTAGACCTTTTTTCTTATTTTTATTTTTAGGAAGTAATGGTGCTTCTTTAGCCTTTTTCTTAGATAAATTTGTAGAGGGTGCTTCTTTAGCCTTTCTCTTAGATAAATTTGTAGAGGGTGCTTCTTTAGCCTTTCTCTTAGATAAATTTGTAGAGGGTGCTTCTTTAGCCTTTTTCTTAGATAAATTTGTAGAGGGTGCTTCTTTAGCCTTTTTCTTAGATAAATTTGTAGAGGGTGCTTTTTCCTCTTGAGCAGGAATTGATCCTGGTAAAGAATCTGTTTTCTCTTCAACTTCAAGTTTGGATTCTGGTAAAGGATCTGTTTTCTCTTCAACTTTAAGTTTGGATTCTGGTAAAGGATCTGTTTTCTCTTCAACTTCAAGTTTGGATTCTGGTAAAGGATCTGTTTTCTCTTCAACTTCAAGTTTGGATTCTGGTAAAGGATCTGTTTTCTCTTCAACTTCAAGTTTGGATTCTGGTAAAGGATCTGTTTTCTCTTCAACTTCAAGTTTGGATTCTGGTAAAGGATCTGTTTTCTCTTTAACTTCAAGTTTGGATTCTGGTAAAGGATCTGTTTTCTCTTTAACTTCAAGTTTGGATTCTGTAATTTCTAAAATTTTAAGTTTTTCCTTCAATTTTATTGTGTTATCTTCATAGTGGATACATGTTGATTTTTGTCTGCGATTTGTCAACTCTTTTATCAGTTGACTATGGGGTTTCTTGTCTTGGTATAATTCTATTAATTTCGTTTTTACGTCATCCCAATTATCAAAATCGTACAAAGAAATTCGATCCCTGGCTTTACCAGTGATTCTGGAGTAAATGAATCTAAAGAGTGGATACTTATTCTCTTCAGAGGACAATTCGATAGCACTATCACAATCAGAGATAAATGCGTTAAGTTGGTTCCTTTCTCCGGAAAAGAAATTAGGAACTAGACTACACAAGAATTTAAGGGATATTTGGGATGGGTTGAAAACAGGTTGATCAAGTTTAGGCATTGTTCACAAAATGAGTTACCTATTACTACTACTTACAATATAAAGAAATTCTGATAAAGAGTTAAAACCCACCAACATGAAACGAATTACTTAAGAATTCTCCGGTTTCTTGTCGTTCAGATGATCCTACCGACTGCGCAAATTTTATATGTTATATTCGGTCGTTCTTTTTTTTTGTAGTATGACAG
>NW_002987499.1:255418-261905 GCF_000006295.1 Pediculus humanus corporis | reverse complement strand
GTTGTTGTTATTATTATTATTAATTTTATTTTTATTTTAGACGACAACAACGACACACAATAAAACGACAATCGGAATCGAATTTTAGAAAAACGTATCGACAAAACGTAACGGATGAAATGTAAAAAATCGCATCCGAAAATGGATGGAAAAAAAGAAAAAGAAAACAATATAAATATATTTGTTGTAAAAATATTAAATGATTGCGATTGTTTGTTTGTTTGCACGTTTGTTTATTCGTTTGTTTGTTAATTAATTGATTGAAATATAATTAAAAAATTTTCATCGTTCTTTTTACTATATATATATACGTCGAAGAAAAATTTAAAATTTTATTTCCCATTTTCGGAATTTTATTTTTGTTTTTTAAAAAAATAGAAAATAATAATAATAATGATGATGATGTTTTTTTCGTTTTTAAAATATACATATATATATATATATGAAGAGAAAGAGAGAGAGAATATTCTTTCATTTTCTAGAAAATTTAAAATATAAAATCGTTTCAAATTTAAATAATAAAAAAAAAAATTTAATTTTTCTTTTTTTTCTTTATGTATAAACCGAGAAAGTTAAAATACATTTATATATATATATATATATATATATATATATATATATATATATATATGCGTAAATTTAACAAAAAGGTTTGTGTGTGTGTGCGTGCGCGCGTGTGTAATTCTGGAGAATTTATTATTATTATTATTATTCTGGAAAAAGGTTAAAAAGTCTTTTCGAACGAAAAGAGAAAGAGAAAGAAAGAAAAACAAAACGTAGAAAATCACTTTCTATGGTTTTTTTTTTTTGTAAAAAAAAAAAAAAGAATCGTCGTGAATTTACGTTGTTTTTAAGACGACAACAACAACAAGACAAAAACAACAACGACAAACAACAACAACAAAAACGAAAGAGAAAGCGGAAAAAAAGAAAATTTTCTTTTTAAACGTCGAGAAAATCACGCATGCACGAGAAAAAAAATATTAAAAAAAAAATTTTTTTATTTACAAATAAAACATGTTTGTTGTTGTTGTTGTTGTCACGAAAAATTAATAAATTCGTAAAAATATAAAAAATAACAATAATAATAATAATAAGAGATTATTAAAACACTTTTCATATTTTTAATAATAATAATAATAAAATTAATAACATTTTCTCTCTCTTCCTTCCTCCCGCTCATTTGTTTTTTTTTTTCTTCTCAAAACTTTTTCTTAAATATCACATAACAATAACAATGTTAATAATAATAATAATAATAATGATAATGATAATGATAAAATTTTACCGGGGAAATATAAAAAAAAAGAAAAACTGGAAAAAGAAAAGAAAAAAAAGAGAGAGAGAGACAGAAAAGAAAATTTCATGTCATCCTCTTTACTATAATTGATTCTCCAAAAAAAAATTCTTTTATTGGTTATTTCCAGGAATTTCTTCTCATTGTTAATTTTTCCTTTTCTTTTTTTTTTTGTCGTGGCAATAGAATTTTTTTTTGCCTTTCCTTTCCTTTTATTTCTTCCTTTTTCTTTTTCTTTTTTAATTTTAATTCATCGAAAACGTTAAATTAAATTTTTTTTTTTTTTTTTGAAATTATTTAAAATGGAAAAAAAAATTTTTTTAAAGCCCGCGAAAATATTTTTTTTTTAATTTAATTAAAATGACGTAATAATTTACTAATTAATTAATTAATTTACTAATTAATAATTATTACGGTGGTAAATGTAAACGACATAACAACGTCAATGTTATTAATAATTGATAAATAAAATTTCAAACTTGGATTATTTCTAATACTATTATTATTATTATTATTATTATTATTTGTTAATAAATAATTATCATCATCATCATCATCATCATCATCATCATCATCATCATCATCATCGTCATCGTCGTCGATTGTTAAAAAACAAAATTGCGGAATTTGGAAAATTAAAAAAAAAGAAAAGTTTATTCAAGGTTTTGTTCAGTAAAATAGTAAAATAAAAGTGTGGGTAGACAACAACAACAACTACAACAATGGTTATACGTGAAAATTCAAAATGGCGACCGAAAAAAAAAAAAAGTTTTTTTTAATTTAAACTTACTCTCTCTTTCTCTCTCTCTCTCTCTCTCTCTCTTTCTCTTTCTTATTCTTTCTCTCCCGTTTTTGTAATTTTATTACAAGTGCGCGCTTTATTATTTACCAAGTTTTGTAGATATTAAAACTCTTTACAGTCGTAAATCTAATCTAGAAACTCTTTTTTTTTTTTTTTTGCAAATTTATTATCCGGTTGTTGTTTTTTTTTTCACCTTTCCGTTAGTTACTTCCGCCACTGTTTCCGTTTCCGTTTACGGCACCACCCACGTGACACGTTTCTTTCTCCCGATAAACGAATTATTATTTTTTAATTCGTTACACAAAAAAAATTTTTTTTTTTTTAAACGCCTGAAAGAAGAGAAAGGGTGAAAAGAGAAGGCGAGAGGCGGGGAGGAGTGAAAAACGAATTAAATTTTTCCGCTATTATTATTATTATTATTATTATTATCATTATTGTTTTTCCGGTCGTTTTTTTTTTTTTTTTTTTTGGGAGGAGGGGGAAAAAAAATAAAAAAGTCCAAAACTTAATTTTTTTTTTTTTTTTTTTCAAATTGTCGAGATTACAAATAAATTGAGAAAATGAAAAACCCGCCGATTTTTTATTTGTTTTTTCCTTTTTCTCTTTCCTTTTTTTCCTTTTCCTTTCCTTTTCGTATTTTTTCTTCGTTGTTATTATTATTATCATCATCGTTCTCCTTTTCGTTCTCATTCTCGTCATCATCTTTTTCATCAATTTCCAAAATCTATTTTTTTTTCTCTTTTTTTTTATAATTATTTTTCTTTTTTGTCTTTTACCTTTTTTTTCTTATCCTTTGTTCCTTTGTTTTATGATATATATATATATATATATATAAATATTCGTAACACACAAAGGAAAAATAATAAAATGCGTAATAAACCTTTTATATCTTTTTCTCTTCCTCTCTCTCTTTCTCTCTCTTTATCGTCGAATTTTGAATAACTGGGATTTATATTAATAAGTGTTAAAAGAAATGGTTCTTGCTTGCGTGTGTACGTTTTTTGTAAAAAAAAAGGACAAAGGAAGATTATTAAAAACTTTTAAACGAATTTTTTTCTTTTTTACACACACACATATATTTTTCCTTTTATTTTATTAATAATGGGGGGAGAGGAAAGGAATGAGAATAATAATAATGATAATAATAATAATCATAATAATAATAATCATAATAATAATAATATTAGACAATTGTGGACTTTCCTATTAAATAAATTTCCGGTGAGAATTTTTTTTTTTTTTTCTTTTAAAAAAATAGTGAAGTCGAGCAGTCTTTTTTCACCTATTTTTTTTAGAAAGAGAAAGACAAAGAGAAAAAGTGAGTAATAAAAGTACAGAGAGAGAGAGAGAGAGAGAGAAAGAAAAGGTGAGAAAAAGAAAGAAGAAGAGAAGAAAAAAAAAAATGAAGGAGACAGTAGGTCAGAGAGCGAGAAAGAAAGAGAGAAGATGAGTGAAGTAAGGACAGAGGGGGAAAGAGAGAGAAAGAGAAAGAGAGAGAAGATGAGGGAAATACAAACAGAGAGAGAGAGAGAGAAAAAATTACATTTTTTATATGATTTTAAATAAATCAACATCATCATCATCATCAAAATCACGAGATTTAAAAAAAAAAAAAAAAAAAAAAATTCGCCATTAATTAAATTAAAAATTCATAATTACATTTATTATCATTATCATTATTATTATCATTAATTAATTAACATCGTTAAATATTTATTTAAATACTTGAAAACAAATCGTCGTCATTCGTATGTGAGTGAGTGAGAGAGGAAGAGAGAGAGAGAGAGAGTGAGTGAGTGCGTAATATTAATTCAAATGAATTTTAAAAATATAATTTTTTTTTTTTTTTTATTTATTTTTCGTTCCAATTTTGTTCCAGTTTCGTTCCAGATAATTTCCAAAAAAAAAAGGAAAAAAAGGAAAAAAAAGTTTTATTTAAAGTTCGTTGATTGGTTGTTTATCCGATTCATTATCGGTTTTTTTTTTTTTTTTTTTTTATCATCTGCGCAAAAACTTTTGCTCGAATATAATAAAAATCAATATATATATATATAATATAATATAATATAATATAATATTTTGGAATTCCAAAATTTTTTTTTTATTCCCCCCTTTCTTCTCCTTTTTCCTTCTTTTCCTCTTCCACCTTTTCCTTATCTTTCCAGAATCTTAAAATTTTGTTTGTTTTCTCCTCGCATCTTCTCTCTCTCTCTCTTCTTTTTTTTTCTTTTCCTTAATAAATGTATCGATTTGTAATAATTTACGCGTACCGCAAAATATTTTTATTTATTTATTTTTTTATTTAACAATAATAATGATAATGATGATGATGATGATGATAATTCTAACTGTCAAAATTGATTTGTTATTAAATAAATAAAAAAAAAGAGGAAAGAGAGCGAGAGAGAGAAAGAGAGAAAAGGAAAAACGATAATAATAAATTTTTTATCCGAGTTTTTAATTTTCTTTTTTTTTTTTTTCTCTTATATATATATATAAAAAGTTTAAAAAGTTTTATTATTATTATTCTTATTATTATTATTAATATTTTTTCTTCTGCTTTTTCTACATCTCGCCGTATTTTTCATAGTTTATTACGTTCGGGTAAAAAAAAAAAGAAAAAAAAGAAAAAGAAAAAAAATTAAAGGATTTTTTGAAAAGAGATGAAAAGGAATGGGTAAGGTGCGAGGGGTGGATGACGGCGGTGGCGGAGGTGATGGTGGTGGTGCTTCAGAATCGTGGAAGCGAATGAAAATAAATAAAAAAAAAGAAGTAGAAGTAGAAGAGTAATTTTTTTTTTTATAAAACTCTTCCGTCGTCGAGTAATAAATAATTATAAATAAAAAAAAAAAAAGAAAAGAAAATTTTTTAAGTAATTGATTACCGCCGAGTAATTTACTCTCTGTCTATCTCTCTCTCTTTTTTTTTATCTCTCTCTTTCTATCTTTCTTCCTCTCTCTCTCTCTCTTTCGTTTTCTTTATCTTTTTTTTTCTTCCTCTCTGTCCCTGTGTTCTTCTCTTTCTTTTTAATTCTCTTCTTCTCTCTCTCCATCTCTCTCTCTCTCTCTCTCTCTCTCTCTCACTATGTCTATTCCTATTTCTATCTCTCTCTTTCTCTCTCTCTACTCTTAGTCTCTTTCTATCTTTCTCTTTCTCTCCTTTTCTCTCACACACTCATTCTTTCTTTTTTTTTATTTGTTCTTTTCACTCCCTCCTTCCCTTTTTCTTTCCCTCCCTCTCTCCCTTCTATTCTCATTTTCTCTCTCTCTCTCTTTTTTTTTTTAATTTACTCGTTGCGAGCTTCGGATGTTATTATTATTATTTTTTTAATCGAAAAATTTGCGCTCTCGTATTTTTTTTTTTTCACTTTCATTTGTTTGCCGTTTGTCGTTTGTTATTTTTTTAACGTAAGTGCCGGTGAAAGAAGGGAGGAAATAAGAGGGAGCGGAAGGAAATAAAAAAAAAAAAAAAAAAAAAAAAACTAACTGAAAAGTTTTTTTATTCAGGATGATCTGAAAAGAAATAGGATGTATGGAGGTGGGGGCGGGGTGACAAAGGGGAGGTGACGAGGTAGGGAGGAAGGGAGGGAAAAGAAAACATATTCGAGTGCATTTGGGAATTTGTGCACTTTTTCAGTGTCAAGAATTCTAACTAATATCGCAACCTTTTTTTTTTTTTTAAAGTGGCAAAAGAAAAAAAAAAAAATTTTAAAGTGTTACGTTAAATTTTAACTAGTTTTCCTTTTTATTTATTTCCCACACACACACAATCTCTCTCTCTCTTTATCTTTTTCTTTTTTCATCCGAATAAGATTTTGTTTTTCCGGTTAACAAAAAAAAAGAAAACAATCGTCGAGTTTTTATAAATAAATAAATAAATAAATAATGAAAAATAAAATTGTTTTTTTTTTTTTTTAATTAAAAAATAATTGCTTTTAAAGAGATTTTTATTTTTTTTTCGTTAGAGGTCGAGTCTAATTCCACGACAAACTATCGATTCGTCCAATCAAAACTTTATTTTTATCTCATCGATTTATCGATCGTATTAAATTTTTAAAAAATTTGAAACCGAATTTTTTTTTTTTGTTTTTTTAATTTTTTCACAAATGATTAAAACGTTATCGAAAAACCGAAAATGGGAAAAAATGGTGGGGTAGGAGAGGGGATTGAAATATCAAATGAAATGCCCCGTAAATTATAATTACAAAATTATTAATTACTCCGTCCATGAATTTTTAAAATATTTTTTGACGTAGTTGAAAACTTTCAATTTTCCAACCGAAATCTTCTTCTTTTCCTTCTTCTTCTTTTTCTTCTTCTTCCGGTTTTCTCAGTTGGTGCCTTTTTGTATTTTATTTTTTCCCGGACACAAAAAAGCAAAAAAAAAAA
>NW_002987499.1:225009-255201 GCF_000006295.1 Pediculus humanus corporis | reverse complement strand
ATAATAAAAAAGAAAATTTGGAGAATGAGTGTGTGAGAGAGAGAGTGAGAGAGACGGTGAAACTGTTTCATTTTCTTCGAAAGGATCAAATCGAACGACCGGAAATGAAAATTATAAAAACCCAATAAAAAATTCTTCACTATATTATATATATACACGTTCAATGATATTGTTTTTTTTTTTTTTTTTTTTTTTCATAATCTACTTCCGGTTTTCCACACCGGGAAAAATTTTGTTTTTTCATTTAAATATTTATAAAACTATTATCATTATTATTATTATTATTATCGGGGGAGATTTCGTTACCCCAAAATTTTTCGTACCTTTTTATAAATTTACGAGACCACAAATTTTTCCGGGGAAATTTATTTTTTTTATTTTAATTTTAAATAATTCATGGAATCTTTTCCAAAAAAAAAAAAAAAAAAAGAAAGAATAAAAAAAGATTTTTCTTCGTCGTAACGTGGGCAAAAGAGAGAGAGAGAGAGATAGAAAAAAAATTTTTTTTTTTTTTTAAAAACATTTAAATAATTTAACATTCTCGAATTGGCGGTCGAGAAAACTAACCTTTCGACCGCTAAATCCATTATTAAAGTTTTTAAGGTATTAAAAAATTTAACGTGGAACTAGAAACACGAAAAAACGGGTTAAACGAAAGGAAAAAGAAAACTTTTCTCTTTCTCCTTTTTTTTTTACGTTTTCTATTTTTGTAATAATATTTTTTTTCAATTTTATCATACGAAATATATATATATTTTTTTTATTAAAATACGAGGTTATTGACACGATCGTATTCCGTTTCCGGTTTGTTTTGTACGTACGTTATTATTATTTTTTTTTTTTTTTACAAAATCAATAATTTATTCTTGAAATTCCGAAATAGTCTGAAAACCAATAATTTATACATACATGGAAGAAGAAGAAGAAGAAGAAGAAAAAAAAAATTCGTTCGGGGAAGGTCGAGGGCGGTGCCCCGGTCGGGGGAGGGGGCAGGTTTGGAGTGGAAGGGGAAGAGGAGAGAATGGACGGGCGGTAAGATTTTAAGTAAATATATTTTCGCAAAAAATCATATATATTTCACTTGGAAAAAAAAAAACGCTGAGTTTCATAATAAGAATCCTGCAATTTATTGCTTGCGTCGTCGCCATCATTTCAAATCGAATGGTAAAAATTTAACGGAATCAATAATACCACCACCACCACCACCACTTCATCCTCGTGTTTTATAGAATTTCCCTTTTCCTCTCTCTCTCTTTTTCTCTCTCACACACATTCATGCATTCACCTTACTTATACACTTTTGCTTTTGTACGTAGGTAAAAGATAACGTGTAATAAGAAAATTGGTAGTAGATGATTCGTTCGAACGATGATATCCGAATCACGTACGAAACTAACGCGTTCCTTTTTTTCTATCCCATCATTCCTTTTACCTTTTTTTCCCCCTTTTCCTTTTCCTACTCTCTCGTTTCCACGACGTTGAAATTCTTTCTTTCGACGAAAAAATAAAATAATGAAAAAGTAGAGATAAAGAAAAGACGGAGCGAAAAAAACAATGCAAAAAAAATTACAAAAGGCAAAAAAAATACGAAAATGGCGGAGAACGAGATTAAAAAAAAATTCTCAAAGCATGAGAAATACATGAAAATGGGTAGAAAAAAGAAGAAGAAGAAGAAAAAAGAAGAAATGATGAAGGGATGTATAAAAAAATAAATAAAAATCTATTTTTTTCTCCCTTTCTTTCTTTCTTTCTTTCTCTCTTTCTCCCTTTCTTGTAGAATCTATTAAAGTCTTGGTAACTGGCATTTCGATAATATATATATATATCTATATCTCTATATATATATATATATATATATATATATATATGTAGATATAGATATAGATAAATAGAGAGAGAGAGAGATAGAGATAGATAGATACGTAATTGAAAACAGAAATAATAATAATAATACAATAAGATATATAAGAAAATTATCTATCAAAGATTATCTATTGTTACGGAAAAGATATTAAAAACTTTTCTTTTATATATATATAAATTTTTTTTTCTTTTTTTCCTTTTTGAAATCGATAATAATGAAATGAATTATTTCCTTTTATTCGTTTCCTTTAAAACCCTTGATCATCATCATCATCATCATCATCATCATCATCCTCGTGGATTTTATGAAATCCCTTAAGGTAAGCATGTATATTTATTAAACTTTATTATTATTATTTCTACTTAACCCGACGTAATTAATAACAAAATGAATTCAATAATAATAATGCGAGTGTTTCGTGATATATCGATCGATAAATAGTTTTATTTTGGGGGGGTTTCCTCCCTTCCCTCCCCCTCTTTCTTCCACCTCTTTAAAGTTTATTTATCACCCGATTGTTTGTTTGATTTTGTCTTTTTCTTAAGGTTATAAAAAGAAAAAAGAAAAGAAAAGAAAAAAAAGAAAAATCGAAATAAAATTTTTTCTTTTCCCGCCCTCGTCCCCGCCCCCCTTCTACTCTCCCTTCCGTTTGTTATTTTTTTTTGTACCTGTGTTTGCCATTGTTGATGTTGTTGTCGTAGTTGTGATTGTTGTTGTTGAAATTATTTTGCGCAAATTTTTTTTTTTTTTAAATTTTAAATAAAATAATAATTAATTTTTTTCTTTTTTCTTATACAATTGAAAGTTGTTGATAATTTTTTTCATTTTAAATATATTTTTCGAAAAACGGTAAATTTTAGGAACAAACAACAACAGCAACAACAACAACAACAACCGGAAAAGAATAAAAATTGGCAAAAGTTTTTAAAAATAATTTTTTGTGTAATCATCGTCATCGACGATCGATTCGTTAAGAAAAAAATTTTCTTTTTTTATTTTTATTTTTTGGCGGTCATTTTAAAAATTTATTATTATTATTACTATCTTCCTTTCTTTTTATTTCCGTTTTTTTTAACGTTCGTCTACGCAAATTAAAAAAGAAAAAAAACCTCGCAAAAAACCACAAAAGAAAAACCGAAAAAGAAAAAAAATTTTTTTTTTTTTTGTTATGCAAAATTTTATTTTATTTGTATTTAAATTAAAAAAGAAGAAAAAAAACGAATTCAGGCTTTTTAAGAATAAAAAATAAAAAAAAAGAAAACCCGAGAATAAATTAAAAAAAATAAATGAAAGAAAAATAGAGAAAGAGAGAGAGAGAGAGAGGAGGAGGAGGAGAACGACAAGTGAAAATACGACGGAGCATTTTGTTAAATGAGGTCCTAATTTTAATTCTCTCACAAAATTCTCGTCGGTGATGGTGGCGGTGGCGGTGGTGGTGGTGGTAGTGGCGGTGATGATGCTGTCGGTCCTGCTGATGCTGCGAAAAAACCAGAAAAAGAGAAAAAGAGAGAGAGAGAGAGATGAAGGAGGAGTCGACACTTTCAACGGACAACCGGACAACTGAATATAAATGGAGGGAAAAAGAGCAAAAAGAATATTATAGAAAATATATTTGGCAAAGGAAAATAAATGACAAAGGTAATATTTGTTTGTTCAACGACAAACATGATTTACAACCGTTAGAAAAAATTTTTTCCTTTTAAATCATAATAATAATAATGATAATGATAACGATAATTTTCTTTTTCGTTTTTTTGTTTTTTGTGTGAAAAATTTGAATCGAAAATTTTTTTTTATTACTCGTCGTAATTATTCCAATTCCTTCCTTTGTTGTCGCACCTTTGTCAACCCCAAAAAAGGTAATAACGATATTGATAATGATAATAATAATAATAATAAATTCACGGGATTTTAAATGATTATTAATCTTTATACGAAATCAAACAATTATCAACGATTTTCCGATCGAACAAACGGAAACGGAAACGGAAGCGCACTCGCACACACAAAAAAATTTTTTTTTAAATTATAAGTTAGTTTATCTTACCCATAAGTTAAACATAATCAATTAAACTTTTCTAACCATTAATTTTTCATTTTAAAAAAGCGAAAAAAAAAAAAAAATTTTGTCGTCCGATATTGTTAAGAGTATCCATGAATTTTTAAAACTAATGCCACATTTAATAATAATAATGATAATGATATTTTTCCTTTTCCTTTTTAAATTATTATCATTATCATTATCATTATTAATATGAGGAAAAGTCAAAATTTATAAATTTTAACGCGACGGAAAAGAGAAATTCAAAAACTTTTTTCGATTCTCTGGTTAATTTCAATTGATGAAAAACTTTTTCATCATTTCTTATAAAGAAAAATTCTTCTTTATATTTTTCCCACCGTCGTCGCCATTTCGTTAAAAGGTACACGCGGGGGGCGTTGGGGGAAGATGGGGGGAAAGAGGAAAGACACGACAGAAAATTTTTTTCTTTTTAAATAAATAAATAAAATTATAAATTTCGAATAGTGAAAACTCAAAATTTTATTAATTCGTTTTAAAGCTTTTAAGCGAGGAGAGGAGGGAAGGGGGAAGAAAAAAATAAAATAAAATAAATAAATGAATAAGATTTGACAGCAGCTTCCAAGTGTTTATTATTTTTATTTTTTCTTTCTTTCTTTCTTTTCGCACACTCACTCTCTCTCTTTCTCTCTCTCTCTCTCTCTCTTTCACTTTCTCTTTCTTTCTCTTACCGTAAAAAAAAAGGCAAAAAAGGGATTTATATTATTAAACGTCTAAAAACTCGCCTTTGCATTTATTTTAATTTTTTTTTTTGCGAGAGAGAGAAACACGGAAAAACCGGAAAAAGAAACAAACCGGAAAGAGAATAAAAATTCTTTTTATTTTTTACCACAAAAAAAACCTAAACGGGAAAATGTTCCCGTAAATTTTCCGTAACGTTCAAAAAAATTTTTTTTTCTTTTTTTACGCGTGATTCGATGACGTCAAAAACGCGCAAATTTTTCATTTCCTCCCTTGTCCTACTCCTCTCCCTCCCTCCCTCCTTTCTTTCCCCCTTCTAGAGCAAACTGCCTCATTATTATCATCATCGAAAACAAAAAAAAAACTCAACAAACGTCACGCATCGACGACCTCCCGTATATTAATTGATTGGTTGAGAAAAAAGAAAAAAAAGAAGAGAAGAAGAAGAAAAAGAGGAAGAAGATGGAAGAAAGAAAAATAATAATGATAATTTACGTTCCCTCGAATAAAATTTAAAAGAAAAATCAATAAAATCAATAGAATAAAAATTAATAATAAATCAAATAAAAAAACAAAACAAAAAAATTTATTATTTTCGGGTATTCTCCTGCCCCAGACTCCCCCCTCCCCCGGGCATAATTTTTCCCTTTTTAACTTTTTCGGAAGGAAGGAGGGGGAGGGTACGGAAAAGAGAGAAAGGAAAAGAGAAAAAGTTATACGAAACTAAATGAAAGGATTTTTCCACCCGTTTTCAAAGGAAAAAAAATGGAAAAAAAAAGGTTTTTACCTTATTTTCCTTTTTCAATTTCCAAAACAAAAATAAATTAATAACGGGATTCGGGAAGAAAAAAAAAACTTTTAAAATTTAAAACTAATAACTATTGTAAATAAAATATAAATTTAAAGAAAAAAAAAAAACTTTTTTATTTTATTTTTCTTTTATTTTTATTTTTCCTTTTTTTTTTGCTCAGCAAAAGTTTAATTAAAGCAAATGAAAATGAAAAAAAAAAAAAAAAAAATTTTTTAATTTGTTTTGTTTTGTTTATCGTCACCGATGAATTTTTGAAATCTTTGTCATTTTTTATTTTTATTTTATATTATTTTTTTTTTTTTTGGGGGGGGGACGATTTTATATGAAGGTTACCGAAATCTGGAGATTAAAATTAAAAGAAGAATAAAAAAGAGAAAGAAAGAGAAAGAGAAAAAATGAGGAAAAAACAGAGAGAAAAAGAAAAAAAAAGAGGAGAAAAACGGTAAAAGAGCAGGAGAATGAGAAAGAATAAGAGAAAAAAAGAGAGAAAGGGAGAGAGAAAGAAATCGAAGAAAAAACAAAGAGAAAGATAGAATGAAAGAAAGAGAGAGAGAGAAAGAAAAAATAAAGAAAGAGAGAGAAAAAAAGATAGAAAAAGAAGATTGGGAGAAAATAAAAGAAAAAAAAGAGAAAAAGAGTAAGAAAGAAAAAATGAGAGACAATAACAGGAAACCATAGAAAAAGAAAGAAAATAAGAAAGAAAAAGAAGAAAAGGAAAAAAAGAAAGAAAAAGAGAAAAAGAGAGATAATGAGAGAAAATCAGAGGAAAACATAGAAAAAGGGAAAGAGAATATAAGAGAGAATAAGAGGGAAAGTGAGAGAGAAAATGAAGGAAAACAGAGAAAAGTTTAGAGAGAGAAAAAGAAAGAGGAAAAACAGGGTGATAGGAAAAAGGGAGAGAAAGAGAGATAGAGAGTGGTAAGAAAATAATCATCGATTTTTATTTAACACTCGAAAACTTTTTTTTTTTTCTTTTTTTTTAAATAAAAATGAAAAGTTTAAATTTTTCAAATAAACCGGAAGTGAAAGAAAAAAAAAAAGAAAAAAAATTTTTTTAAATTTAAAAAAAAAAAGTTTTCTTTTTTTTTCTTTAAAGTTTTCCTTATCTTTCTTTCTTCCTTTTTATTTTTTTTAACTGTGTGTGTGTTTGTTTGTTTGTACGTTTGTGCGTGTGTTTGCTGTGTTCGTAAAAAAGAATAAAACTTTTTTCTTTTTTTTGTTTGTTTCGCGGTCGAAAACAATCGTAAATTATATTTCATAAAAAAAAAAAAAAAAGAATCCACGAGCACGAATACACACAAACTGACAGTTCAATTTTTTCTTTTGGTAAAATTTATTCAAAGTTACGTACGACTAGTGTTCTGGTTCCCCGACAAACAATAAAAATAATAAATAATTTTTTTACCCCTTCCTTCTCTTTCTCCTCCTCCTTCTTCTTCTTTTTTTCCTCTCACGTATGCAATAATTCACGATGAAAAGAAAAAAAGAAAAAAAGAAACAAACAAACAAAAAAAATTTATTTATTTTCTAAAACTTTCCCACTTATTATTATTATTATCGTTTTTTTTCCTTCTTCACGGGTTATTTTCACAGGATCGTGAATAGAGGGGAGAGGGGATAAACACGAACGGGGGTGCGAGGGGGGTATCTGAATGAGAAAACGTACCAAAGAAGCCAAAAAAAAAAATTATTTTAATTTGCGTTTTAAAGTTGAAAAATTTTCATCTTTTTCATTTTCTCTGCCATTATTGCAACCGCCACCGCCACCACCACCATCATCACCATCACCACCTCCCTCACCACCACCAACAAAAACAACAACAACATTAAAAAATTAAATAATTTTTAAAGGTTTCAAATAACCTCGAAAAACTTTCATAATCATAAAAAAAAATCCTTTCCGGTCTTTTCTTTTCATTTTTTTTTTTTTTTTTTTAGGGATTTTTATTTATCATCTAGAAATTTTTACTTTTTAATGTTTAACACACACACACACACACAAAAAAATATTAAAAACCCTAAAACGAAATTTTCCTTTTTTTTTTCGTAATCTTTTCCACTAAAATTTTCCTTCTTTCTTTCTTTTCTTCTTTACTTTTCTTATGAAGAATTTTAACGACGAGGTTTTTTTTTTTTTTTTTTTTTTTTACTTAATAAAATCGTAATTAAACTTTATATATATATAAAAAACCCAATAATTTTTCTCCCTTTTTCTCCCTGTTACTCCCTTTTACTCCCTTTTACTCCCTTTTTCTCCCTTTTTTTTAAAGAAGTCGACCTTTAATTATAGGTTTGTTATTAATGGTTAATTTATTACATTTTACGCTTGCGTTTTTTTTTTTTTTTTTGTAAAAAAAAAACATATGTATTTTGATAGTAGCTACGTGCGTGTTTGTTATGGTTGTTGTTGTTACTGTTTTTTTTTTTTTTTTCAAACCATTCCGATTATATTTTGTTAGATATTTACATTTTTTTTGTGTGTGTTGACCCGACCTCGCATTTATTATCACGATAACAATACGTACGAATTAATTTTGTTTCTTTCTTTTTTTTTTTTCTATAAATAATTTTAACGGTGGTGCCAACTTTAAGTATGTAAAAAAAAAAAAAAAAAAAAAATTAAGAGTGATATTTAATTATATGTACCAGAAGTGGTGGTAATGGTATCGGGATTCTTCATCAGGTGAAATTCCCACCATCGCGAATGTAGACCTGGTAATTCTGGCTCCGGAGGGGCTGAGCCTGAAATACAGGTTAAAAACTCTCACGAGCTCCCCTCCCTCCGGGAAAGAGTTATAATTGGGTAGTGGCTTCGACTGGATCCCACACTCTCCTGCTACTTTCTTTACCTGGGGAGAGGTTAGTGCGAATTGCATTTCTCTAGGGTTTAAAAAAAAAAAAGATATTTAATTATAAAAAAAATTTTTTTCTTTCCCCTCCCTTCCCCTCCCCCTCCCCATATCGATCGATTTAATTCATTCCGATAACATTTTCACGTATATGTATACATGTATATTTTTTTTTCTAATGACACGACGATAACTTTATTTTAAAAAATTTTCGAAACGGTAATATTTAAATTTAACAACAACAACAACAACAAAGCAAAAAAAAAATTCTCTCATTTTTTATTATCATTATTTTTACTGCTTTACGTACTCATTCACTCACGCACGCACGCACACGCACGTACGATACAAAAATTTTTATTTGCTTCGAGCAACGAAGTAAAAAAAAAACGCCGCAAATCTCTCTTTTTCTCTCTCTCTCTCAAAAAAAAAATAACCACTCTATCGATTTTATAAATTTTTTTTTTTCTTCTTTTTGTTTTTTTTTTTTTGCTTACGTCATAAACATATTGTTTTGGAAAAAAAGAAAAAATTTTCCGACGCGTGTTTTACGTAAATAATAATAATAATAATAATAATAGGAATAAAGTCGTAGTAAAATCTACTTAACAAAAAAGAGAGAGAGTTACATAGAGAATGCATTAGTTGTTGTTGTTGTTGTTGCCTTTCTCTTAATTCGATGCCCAAGGTTACACGTCTTAAAACTTTACGTATATGTATTTACACGTGGAAGAAGACACACACACATATATAAAGTTTATACAATGCATCAATTAAAATTTCAAATCCCGACGAAAAAAAAAAAAAAAAACTTTTTATACTTAAATAAGATTTTCAATCATGAAAACGTTCTACGTACGATTGTTTAAACTTATCAATTTGATATATGTGTGTGTGTGCGTGTGCGTGTGTGCATAGACTCGGATTGAAACTTTAAAACGATTTCACATTATTATTATTATTATTATTATTATTATTATTATTATTATTATTATTCATTCTTCTTTTTCTTACACGATAAAATTCATTATCACACGCGTTGAATTCATTTAAAACAATCGATCCATCGATCGATCACCATTCCCCGAATTTTATTTTATTTTATTTTTTTTCATCATCCCATCCTCCCTTCCCATATCTCCCATCAGTCCTTTTCCCCTCAATCCCCACCATCACCACTCCCGCCGCCATTATAATCAAGGAGATTTTCCGGTCACGAAAAGGAACAAAAAAATTTTTTTTTTTTTTTTTTTTTTAAATTAAAATGTTTAATTAAAATCAATCGTCTTTATTATTATTATTATTATTATGATTATTATTATTATTATTACTAATCGATAAATTGTTAATTAATTAATTAATAAATAAGTAAAATTAAATAATTAATAATAACCGTTGGAGTTTTGTAATTTACAAAAAAAAAAAAAATTTCCAGTTTTAATTGATTTTAAAACTTTGAAAGAAAAAACCCCTTCGACCCATTTTATCATCATCATCATCATCGTCTTCGACGTCATCATCATCATCATCATCATCATTATTATTATCATTTTTCTTTCTATTTTTTTTTTTACATTCACGTAAAATTTTCATCGCGAATTTTTTTTTTTTTTTTTAAAAAAAACGAATAAATTGACGATAAATTGACAAAAGCAAATTGCGAAGCAGACGACGCGAAAGATAATAATAAAAATATAAAATAAGAATATAAATGAACGAAATTTCACCGACTGAATATTAATGATTTTCTATGAATGAATGATTGAACGAACGAATGAACGAATGAATGAGTGAATGAATGAATGATTCGACGAATCATGGGAAATATAATAAAAAAACTTGAGTTGTTGGAAAATAATAATAAATTTTTTTTATTATTTATTTCGTCACCTAAATGGTCGATTTCTTTTATACGAGGTGCAAAAAAAAATGATGATGATGATGATGACGATGACGATGATAATGATAATAATAACGGATTTTGGAACGGGAAATATTTTGAAAGAAAAAATATTTACGTCGATATGAAATTTATCTACGCTCTCGTGAATGGGGGAGGTTCAAAGTTTAGTAAATTAAAATATTATCTAGGAGCTAAAATGTAAATAATAATAATAATAATACGTCAACAATCGACAGAACAATCGATCAAAAAAAAAAAAAATTTTTTTTATTGTGGAGTTGCAAAAAGAATTCAAAAAAGGATTCAATTTATTTATCTTTAAAATATTTTCTGATTTACCGACGTTACCACCGCCATTACCGCCACCGCCACCGTCACCGCACAGCACGTCCGCCGGCATCATCGTTTTATAAAAAGAATCCCCCCCAAATTTAAATTCCGGTTAAAAATTTACGCGTCAAATTTATATTAACGTCATCTCGTAACAAAATTGAAGGAAAAAATTTTTTTTTAAATTTGAGGAAACAAATTCCAGACGTTTATCTTAGTTAAACCGGAAATGGTTTGTTTTTTTTTCTTTTGGCGGGGGAGGAGGCGGAGTTTCCTTTGCGAAATAAACCTCGAGACGTATTCACATTTGAAAAAAATTTATTTTTCTCGGAGGGAAAGAGGGAGAAAGAGGGAAAGGGGGCGGACTCAACGTTTCTATCCCTACCTCCTTCTTTTCCTCCGCCTCTACTCGCATAATTCCTTTTTGTTTCCTTGCAAACAAATTAAACAATGATGATAATTATTATTATTTTTTTTTCCATTCCCAATTTACCTACTTACCTACCGGAAACCGCTCGTAATTATTTGTTTGTTAGTTCCGATATGGCGGAAATAGAGTTGAAAACCGATCGTAATTATTTCGCGTTTTAATTCAATAATAACCGATTCATAAATATTCTAATTAATATTTGTTCTCTCTCCTCCCTCTCCCTGTGAGTGTGCGTGCGTGAGTGCGTGGGTGTGTGCGCGCGTGTGTATTCAATTAATTTCAATGGAAAGATTTTGAAAACGTTTCAATATCCGGAATATTATTTGTTTTCGGTTCTCCGGTTGGAAAGAAAACTTTTGTTGTTAAAAAAATAAAAAAAGAAAATTTTCAAACTTTGAACGTTTCCACAAAAGTTTTGTTTTGTTTTATTTTCCCTCCCCCCTCCCCCCCAGAACTTTCTTATTTATTCATTTATCATTATTCATTTGATAATTATAATTTTTTTCGAAGTGGTATGATGGCAGTCGTTGGAGGGGGGAGGGTAAGAGGAGGGAGGTTTGAGAACAAAGTAAAAAAAAAAATCCTCTTTAAAAAAAAAAGAAAAAAAATTAAATCGTCTATTGTTTCATAATTATCATCATCATCGTCATCGACAACAATTCAATTATTATTATTATTATTATCAACTTATAATTATTTTAAATTCGACAAAGAATCGATGATGATGATGATGATAATCATCAAAAAAAAAAAAAAATAAGTTTTTAACTTGTTAAACTCGACAGAATACAAAACAAAACAAGAAAATTAAAAAAGTTTTTTTTTTTTTCTTTTTTATTCCAGAGCTTTTCCAGAAAAAAAGAAGAAAATTCACGTCAAGTTTTTCATTATGAAAAGGGGGGAAAAATTTTTACAAAAAAAAAAAAGAAAAAATGAAATCACTCGAAAAAAATTAAAAAAAAAAAAAAAAATTTCTGCGGTAATAAGGTGGAAATTCACTTTTATTTTTTTATTTTTTTTTTTTTGTTCCTAAAAGTTTTTGCTGTTGTCAACAAAAAAAAAAAAAAAAAAAAGAAAGAAAGAAAGAAAGAAAGAAAAGAAAATGATGATTTCAAGTAGTTGAGAGAGAGAGAGAGAGTGAGAGAGAGACAGAGTGAGAAAGGAAAAAAAACAAGTGGTTTTAATACCTTTTAAAGTCATCACAAGCGAATCCTTTTTTATAATAAACCACCTCCGCCACCGCCACCATCATCACCACCATCACGACGACGACAAAGAAAAGAAAGAAAGAGAGAGAGAGAGAGAATGTAAAGTCAGCAATCGTAATATTAATAATAATAAAAGCAAAATGTTCTCGAATCTTTTCTCTCTCTCTCTCTTGTCTTTCTCATACTTTCTTCCCTCCTTTTAACACTACTAACTACTACAACGTGTTGATCGATTACATAAATTTTATTTTTTAAAAATTTCCAGTTTAAAATTTTCTAAATAACAACAACAACAACAACTTTTCAATCTCCCATTTCCCTCCCCCTTCCCCCACCCAAACATTTTCATTTATTTATTTTATTTTTTTTTTTTTTTTTTTGGGTACGTTTCCAAATAATCATTTATTTATACAATATCCGATAAGAAAATTTTCGAGAAATACTAAATAATTTATTTATATCATCATCATTATCGTTAGTTTTGAAAAAAAAAAAATTATCACTTTCAATAAACAAACGCAACAACAACAAACAACAAACAACAACACTTAATTATTTTTCTCCATTTAAAATTTTTTAAATTAATTAAAAAAACATATACATTCATTCATTCATTCATTCATTTGTTTGTTTTCACATGTAAACTATATATACTTTGCATGTTTACATTTTGTTTTTTAAATTTCTATGACGTATTACATACGTCACGAATACGTCATCAAATTGTTGACGCACGAGGAGGTAAAAACGAATGAAGGTTAAACGAGTGAAAAATTTTCGTATTAAATTTATTATATGCACGCGTTTAAATTTCCTTCTTTTCTTTTCTTTTTTTTATGCGTTTTTTTTTCATTTTTTTTTTATATTTGAGCCAGGTATCGCGAAAAAAAATAATAATATTAATAATAATAATAATAATGATAATTTGAAACGAGTAGCGATGATGATGGCGGCGATGAAAACGAAAATGAAAAATCAGGTCGTTTGTATTTGTAAACGTTTCTTTTTCGATATAAAGAACAATAATAATAATAATGATAAAATGTATTTGTATAATAAAATTTTTTAATTAATTAAAATTATTAAAAAATTAAAAAAAAAACAAAATGGCGGACGAGGATAAAATACGGCGAGATATTTATTTAACTGTGTAAATAAATTTTTTTTTTTTTTTTCCTCTTGTGACAAAAGTAAACTTTTCGTTTTCAATATAATTAATTTTTTTTTTTTTTCGTTTCCAAATAAAATTACCCTTCGGCGGATTTGTTTAAAATTTAAAATAATAATAATAATAATGATGATGATGATGATGATAATAATAATTATCCTGACAATTTTTCCTCGTGCGCACCACAAATGAAAACTTTGAAAGTTTTTTTATTTTATTTTATTTTTTTCTCTCTCTCTCTTAAAAATCAAATATCAACGATGTGAAAATAATAATAATAATAATAATATTATTATTATTAAATGATAAATGAGGGAATGAGAAAATAGGAAAGAAAAGAAAAGAAAAAAAAAAAAAAATTCGTAGATCTGACATTTTAACGCCAAATCTAATCCTTAAATTTTGAAAAATTACTTTTGAATAGGAAAGCAGAAACCTTCTCCCCTCCCCCTCCCTAAAGAAAAAAAAAGAATACAAAAAAAATAAATCAAACTTCGTTATTATTATTATTCTCCTTCTTTTTCTTCTTTTCCAAAAAAAAAAAAAGGAAAAAAGGAAAAAAAAATAAGGGAAAAAACTGGTGGAACAAATACGGGGAGGGGGGAGCGGGAGCGGGGGCCTGGTCGGAAAGAATAAGATGAGGACAAATCCAACCATGTCATTAAATTCCCAAGCCTATTTCTTTATGTTCCTTTGAGATTAATAAGATTCGGAAAATGCGATGAAAAAAAATAAAAAGAAAAAATCTCAGAAAAATAATCTTCTCCTTTTAATTTTTTCCTTTTATTTTTTTTCCTCGTGTTTGTGCGTGTGTACGTGCGTGCGTGCGTGTCTGTGTGGGTTTAAACCCAAGTGTGATGTGAAAAAATAAAATTAAAATCCCTACACTACACTCTCTTCCTTCCCCTCCCACCCCAACAAAAAAAAAACCCGCATTCGTTTTTTCACACGTAAATAATTTTTCCCCCAAAAAAAGAAGAAAAAAATGAAAAAAAATAAAATCAAATAAAATTGTGTGCGGGAGAGTGAAATGGCGGGGGAGGGGAAGGAGAGAAAACCGTCACGTGAGTCACGTGATCCATCACACGCGCCATCATAAACGGGTACACTTTTGTTTGTTTGTAAAAAAAAAAAAAAATGAAAAATCAAATTAATTTTTTTTTTTTTTCCTCGATTTCAAATTTATTTACGATCCATTCATTCGTGAATTTTACACTTAAAAAGAACGATAATAATAATCATAATAATAATAATAATATTGCTGCTACTTCAAATAATAATAATAATAATAATGAATAATAAAAAAAAAAGTGTCGAATTTTACAACGTCGCCATTCTTTTTCAACAAAAAAATTAAATTAAATTAAATTTTTTTAAATTTTGAATTTTTGCCGCTAAAATAAACGCGCGTTAAAGTTTTTTTTTTGGGGGGGCGCTCAATTTATTTGTTGTTCGAAGAACGAATCCGTTTTTTTTTTCCGATCGATCGATCGATCTACTCTATGGTTTTTATCAGAAAGAAAAATCACGGTAAGGTAAAGTCGAGTGATGACAGGAGAAAGGCGGAATTAACGAGAATAATTAAAATTCTCTCTCTTATGTAGAAAAATAAAATAAAATAATCTTTTCATCTTCACCTTAACGAAATTATTTCCGCTTTTCCTATCCAAAGTCAAATGAAGTCCTTTTTCACAAAAGAAAAGAAATTAACAAATTATTGACTTTTAAACGATCGACTAACGACGATTTTCAACTAAAGTTATTAATAGGTTGTTAACTTTTATTAGTATAAAAGAAAATTTTACAAAAAAATTTTCTTTTTTATTTTCCTTTGACCTCATAGAAATAAACAAAAAGGAGAGAGAGAGAGAAAGGAAAAATTTGTTATTCTATTCCGGATTTGTCGCTTTTTTTTTTTCGGACAATTAAAAATCAGGAATTTAAATAAAGTTTACAAAAAAAAAAAAAAAGAAAGATAAGACAAACGCCATCTTTTAAAAACTTTCCAACGGAAAACCAAAAAGGAAAAAAGGAAAAAAAGGGAAAAATGCAAGAGTACGCAGCGTGAAAAAAAAAAAAAAAAAAAAACAAAAAGACCAATTTGACTCGAATCGAATTTTTTTTTTCTTTTTCGAATAAAAATTTTTTCCCGCGCTTTTTTTATTTTCCTCGCGGCAAATTAACGACGGCAAACATATAACGACAGCAAAATGCTGTAATTTTCATAACGTTAGGTAGAAATATAAAAAATTTATTATTTTCTTCTTTCTCTCTCTCTCTTTCGATAATTTCAACGCGTTAAAATCGAAATGAAAAAAAAAAAAAATTTTAATGATAATAATAATAATAATAATAATAATAATAATAATAATAATAATAATAATAATAATAATAATAATAATAATAATAATAATAATAATAATAATAATAATAAAAAGAAAGAAAATATCTATTTCTGGAATCGTAATCAAACCGTATTTGTTTTCCAGGAGAGAAAAAAAAAAGGAAAAAAATAGTCGTTCTTTTTTTCCTTTTTTTTTTCCAAGTGTCAGATTTCTTTTCATTTCATTTCCTTTTTTGTTAGAATTTTCAAAACTGGAAACTTTTTTTTTTCTTTTCTTTTCTTTTCTATTCTTTTCTCCAGACCGAGCTTATCCACCTGCTGCTCGTGACGTAAACTACAAAACTTGTATAATTTCTTACATTTTTAAGAATCTTCAACTTGCATAATAATAATAATAATAATAATAATAATAATAATAATAGAAAATAAAAAGTCTTACTAATTAAGACATAAATTAATTTTTGACCCCTCGGAAAAGTAAAAAATAAAATAAAATAAAAAAAAAAAACTTTTAAACTTTTTTTTTCTTTTTCATAATAATAATAAGAAATATTATTATTATTATTATTATTATTATTATTATTATTATTATTATTATTATTATTACGGTTAAGCTCTTTCCCTCACCTTTTTCTTTTTTTTTTTTTAATACTTTCCCATACGTTATTTTCATTCTTTTCATTTTAATAAAATTTTATTAAATAATCTCTTGTATAATCCTAATTATTTTGGTCACGTAATAGAAATTTTTGTATTAAGACGTTTTGGAATTTTTTTTTCTTTTTTTTGTTGGGGGGAGGGGGTAGTGGAAGAGGGGGATTAAAAAAAATTTCTTTGTCGGAGTCACGAGAAGGGTTTTGTTTTGAATGTATACGCACCTGAACGCATCTTTTTCCCCTTCCCCCTTCCTCGGTATTTTAGCATCGGATTGAGTTTTTTAACTAATATTTTCTCTCTCTCTTTTTATTTTTCTTTCTATTTCTCTCTCTCTCTCTCTCACTTTCTCTCACTTTCTCTCTCTTTCATTCTTTCCTCATTTTTTTCCTCTTTCTCCCTCTTTCTCTCTGTTTCTCCTATTCTCTTTCTCTCTAATTTTTATTTCACTCGGTAAAATTTACGACAGGGAAAGGAGGCGTTTGCCCCTTCCCCCCCCAAACGAACAAATTTTTAACGTCATATTCATCCGTTTCGAGTAAATATTTGTAAAATTAATCAATCAATTTTTCCGTTTTTTTTTTTTAACCCTTGTATTTATGTATTTCCGGTACGAATGAAGTGACGTTATCATTCTTACCACGTCATCTGCTTTCATTATTATTATTATTACTATTGTTTTTTTTTTAAATTTAATTTTTTATTTTGTTTTGTGAGTTTATAAAGAAAACCTTATTCTATCTTATATAAAATTATTATTATTATTATTATTATTATTACGAATACGGAAATGAGAAATCAAGTGAAGAGTTTGATTCTTTTTTTTTTGAATCAATTAAAATTTACCACCGGATATGGATAAAAAAAAAGAAAGGGGAAAAAAAAATTTTTTTTTTCTAATCATGCGACAGCAAAAAAGATTTTTTTCCTTTTTTTTTCCTTTTTTTTATCCCTTTTTTCGTTCTTTTTTTTTCCTTTTTTCCTTTTTTTTGCCTTTCAGTAAAATAATCGTTTCTACTTTGTTTTATTATTTTTTTTTTTTTATTAACTAAGCTAATAAGAAAAAAAAGCATAAGTCAAAAGCTAAATTAATTTCATTCTGTAAAATAAAAAAAAAAACCTGTCAATTTCAGATATTAAATGAAAAAGAATCACGATCGCGATGATGATGATGTTTTTATTGCTTTGAAAAAAAATTCTCTCTCTCTCTCTTTCTCTTTTCCTCTCTCTTTCTCTCCCTTTCCTTTGAAAAATATTTTTAAAAAAACCTTCAAATTTAAATAATTCAGTTTTAAATTTCAAAATTTTTTTTCTTTTTAATACTTGAATTCAATATGCCGGAAAATTGAAAAAAAAATTATTATCATTATTATTATTTTTATAACATCCTCTTTAATTAATGAATATTTATTAAAATAATAATAATAATGATAAAATATTATTATTATTATTATTATACAAGAGTCGGTTTAATTTAAAACAAAAAAAATTTCGAACGAAATCAAACGAGTAAAAAAATTCGACCTTGAATCGATTCGTTTCCGGTTTAACGGTTTTTCGAAAAGGAAAATATTGCGAGTATCGTCATCGATTACAACTACGTCACGTGATAAATTCGTCAGGAAACGACGTAAACTTTTATTTAAATTTAATATTAAAAAAAATAAAATAAATAAACGGAAAAGTTTTTAAAATAAAAGAATCGAAAACCGAAAACCGGATGGCGGTGGCGGCGGCGGCGGCGGTGGTGGTGGCAGTGCTAGTAATAATACGAATATCGAAATCCGTTTTAAAGCAGACGAAAAAATTTTTTTTTACAATGCGAGATTTATAAAATATTGAGACAGAGAAAGAGACAGAAAGTTTTTCCGATAAAAAACATTTAAAAATTTTATTCGATTTTATATGTGCGTCGATTTCAACAAACGCGCCTAAAAAAAAAATTTTCCTGCATTTAAAAAAAAAAAAATGTAGTCGTCGAGATTCGAACCGCAGACCTTCTTCGAATTTGATTTAAAAATTTTTTTTTATTCGAGTTTATAAATTTCGAATAAAAATAAATAAAATTTTATTTTTTAATTTAATTAATTTTATTTAAAAAAAAAAAAAAAGAAAATTTGCACAAAACCGAGTTTCGGGATTACTCGGAATAAAAATAAAATTAAATAAAAAATAATAAAAGCAGAAGAAAACGACGAATCAACTAACTAACTAACCGAAACCTTTGAATTTTTTATTTTATTTTTATTAAAGTCAATAAAAAAAAAATTTTCTTCTTTTTCTTTTTTCTAATTTTTCTTTTTTCTTTTTTGTTTCGAAAATTAAAATCGTGGAATTAGTTAATATTAATATTAAAAAAAAAAAAAGTAATAAAAGTAATTGAATTTATTTAAATATTGTTCGAAAAAAAATTTTATTTTATTTTTTTTTTTTTTAATTAAGAAAAAAATAAAAATAAAAACTTTTTTAATTTTTCTTTTTTTTCCTTTTTCTATTTCTCGTATATACATAAATGTGCGCGTAGGTTTGTTTGTTTATATTATAACAAAATGTTTCATTCATTCTTCATTTTGAATTTAAAAAAAAAAAAAAAAAAAAAAAAAACTCGGCGGTATTCTGGAATTTTTAACTACCGGAAATTAAAAAAAAAAAAAAAACGCGAAATATATACATCGATGATTCTTTTGATTTAAAATTTATATCGTTATAATTTATTATTATTATTATTATTATTATTCGTTTGTTCGTTCGTTTGTTTGTTTGTTTGTTTCATAAAGAAAGAAAAAAAGTTGGAAAAACGTAAGAAAAATAAATAAATAAATTGAAATAATCAATGTGTTTACTTTCATTCATTTCTTTTTTTTTAATTTAAAAAATTAATGTGTTAAAATCAATCAGTCAGTTAATCAATCAATCAATCAATTTTTAAAATCTTTTACATTAAATGAACTGGGAAAAAAAAAAACAAAATTTTCCACAACGTTCGAACGATCATTAAAATGATTTTGTTTTTACAAAATGTCGCTCGTTACAATATACCGTTTTAACCTTTTATTTTTTCCTTTCTCCCCCCCCTCCCCAAATGACATGCACATACGCACGCCCACGGACACACGCGCACACCCACCTCTCACAAATCCCACTCAAAATTTATTTACTTAAAAAAAAATTTTTTTATTTATTAAAAAAAAAAAAACAAAAAAAAATGATCCGGGCACGACGAGAAATTTGAAACTTTTTTATAATTCTATCGTTTTTATTTTTTGCTTTTTTTTTTTTTTTTTCGTAACCGGAATCTAAAAAACCACAACCGGAAACTAAAAAATAAAAAATATAAAAAAATTTATATATATAAAAAAAATTATAATTATAAATTCTTTCTTTCCATATTGTAATTTTATATTATTTACGTTTCAATAATCAAGCATCCCGATATGATATTTATTACTTTCGAAATAAATGACGACCATTTTACTACGACAACAATGGTGATGATGATAATAATAGCAATAATAATAATAATAGTAGTAGTAGTAACGACCACAATGATATTTAAAAAATTTTCATTTCGTAGTGGAAAACACAAATAAAAGAATGCAATTAAAGGAAAAAACAAGAAAACAAAAAAAAAAACAAAATCGAACGAATCCATCCTATTATCTATTTTTTATCACCGTCATTATCACATTCATCATCGTTAATTATTAGCATTATTATTATTATTATTATTATTATTATTATTATTATTTATAACTGTAAATTTTTTTTTGTGCACTCTAAAGTACAAACTTTGTAATTTGTGTACATTATCAACTCCTTATAAAATTTTACTCCTACTTCAACGTTTATCAATATTATCATTATTATTATCATTATTATTATCATTATTATTATTATTATTGCGTTATAATGAAAAATGTGACGCGGAATAAAAATGGCGAACATTTTAATGTTAAACTGTTGTGTGGTTGAAAATATTAAAAAAAGAAAAATTCCATCGGATTATATTATAATAATACGCGATAAAAGGAAATACACGCATTAACGGAAATCTGGAACGAAAATCCTAAAGGAAAGAGTGGGTAGGAGGAGAAGTGGAAGAGAGAAAGAGAGAGAGAGTGAGAGAGAGGAAAGGGGAAATGACGTAGCACCACCACCACCATCCTATCGATTTTCTTTATTCAAATTCATAACTTCCGGCGTGAGAAAAAAAAAAAGAAAAATTCTTTGCGTATGTAAAAAAAAAAAAAAAATTATGTTTTCATAATCGCCGTCGCCGCCGCCGCCGTCGTCATCATAACATTATTATTATTATTATCACTGTTATTTATGTATTTTTTAATAATAATAATAATAATTTGGCGGTTGAAACAAAAAAAAAAAGCTAAAAAGAAGGAAAGGGTTAATTTCTTTTTTTTCTTAAAAACTCCCCCCCCCTCATCCTTTTTTTTAAGAGTTTTAAATTTTTCTTGTTTTTTTTATAATTTTAATTTTAATATTTAAATTTTAACCTTTGACCTTTTTTAGTTTTTTACGAGTAATAATTTATAAACTTTGAATAAATTTTACTAAAAAGATTTAAACGTGGAAAAAGATTCTTACGGCGAGATAAAAACGAAAAAAAAAATTTCGTTGGTTGGCTGCCTGTTTTTTTTCCATTGTAAACAATTTCTTTTAAAAAAAAAGAGTAAACGATAAAACCGAATTTCGAATTCATTCATTCATTCATTCGCTTACTCATCAGTCAATCATTCATTCATTCATTCATTTATTCATTCGTTCGGAAACGGAAACGGAAAGGGAGAACAAAAAGTAAACACAGAGTTTTTTTTTTTCCTATAAATTATTTTTAAAAAAAACGGGGCAAAAAAAATTTTTTTTCCCTTTCATTAGCAGACGATACGGATGCGTGCGTGTGCGTGTGTTCGTGCGAGTGCGTGAGTGCGCGTATCTTTTACGTAAATTTCGAAGGAAACGAAATGAGAAAACTTATTCGGTCAAAATAAACAAGTAATTAAATTAGGAAGCGAAAACCCTTTTTTACACATGATAAATTCACAAGTTTTGACATTTTCCTCGTTAATATTTCTTTCTTTCTTTTTTTCTTTCTTTCTTCCTTTCTTCCTTTCTTTCTTTTCGAATTCATATATACATATATTTTTTTTTTTAATAAAAAAAGAAAAAACAATTTTCATCTCTCTCTCTCTCTCTCCCCTCTCTCTCATGCAAAAAAAAAATTACGAGTACACGCACACGCATTTTATTTTTCCTTTTTACATTTTCTTCGCATTTATTTTTTTCACCGTCGTTATCATCACTTATCATTATCAGTATATTTTTTATCATTCGAATCGTGATTTTTAATAATAATAATAATAATAATAATAATAATAATAATAATAATAATAATAATAATAATATTAAAAATAATAATAATGATGATGATGATGACGGTAACGCCGACGGTAGTAACATCACGATTGGATTTTTAAACTTTAATGGCGTCACTCATTTGTTTTCTTTTTTTTTTTTTAATTTTCCATTTTCATTATTATTTTTCGTTAATTTTTTCGTTTTCGAATCATTTTCTGAACAAAACAAAGAAACCCCCCACTCCCATCTTTGACTCCCACTCCCCAACGACGAAAAAAAAAATCAAATCAAAAAATTTACGCGCTTTAAATTAAACGGGGGGGAAAAAAAGGAAATAATAATAAAAAATAATAATGATAATAATCGTAATAATGATTTATCACATGATAAATAAATGCCGGTAGTGATTTTTTCTTTTTTTAAAACGTTTCGGACGGAAACGGAAACGAGAAAATTTTTCTCACGTGAAAAAGAGGGGAAAAAACAGAAAAAAAAAAGAATTGAAAACCTCTTGTAAACATAATTTTCTCATGCGATGCATAATTTTTCTTTCTTTTTTTTACGCCCTCTTCTCTCCCCCTCTTCTTCCCTTTACCGCCGGGTGAAAAATGAATAATTTAATATTTTTTTGTAGGGAGGGAGGAGGAAAAGAGGGAAACCGGTGAAGATATTAGGGGAAGGAAAAAACTACAATTACGTGGATTACGCGGTTAAAACTTCATTTTTTTTGTTTTTTTTTTCTTGCGTGCTTTGGTTTTTCTTTCTTTTCCCTTTTTTTCCTTTGAAAATGGAAACGGGAGGAGTTGGGAGGGTAGGAAGAGGTAGGGAAAGACGGAAGAAAACAGGAAGTTGAAAAAATAAAAATAAAAAAATAAAATGGCGAGAGTGGGAAGAAAAAAAAACCGAAAAGAGAGAAAAAAAAAAAATTTTTTTCTTCTTTTTTTTTCTATTCTATTTTATTTTATCTACTACCACGTGAATTTACATAAGACATTTTCGTTGATTTCTTAAATTTTTCTTTATTTCAGATTTCCTTTTTTTTTTTTTTTTCCAAGATTTATTTACGTTCTACCGACCCGACCATTTGTCACTCGGTAGATTGTGTAGCTTTATATTTACGATTATACATTTTCTTTTTTTTTTTTTTTTTTTTTTAATTTTTTTCTTTTCTATTTCTATCCCTTTTCTCCTTTTTCATTCTTTTTCCTTTTTTTCCCCCTTTTTTTTTTCTCTCGTCTTCTTCCACGATTTGTCACCGTCGCTTTTGAAAAATTTATAACCTCAAATCAATAACGTTTGAAATCGTCTGTCGCGTAAGAGAGAAAAAAAAAAAAAAAAAAAAGGTTTTATTTTTTTTAATTTTTTACACGAATTATGCATTTCTCTCTCTCTCCTTCCTCTCCCTCTCTCTTTTTCTTTTTAAATAGCAAACAAATCGTAAAAAAAAAAACGTTAAAAATTTCACGTTTATTCTTCACGAATCGATTATTTCATTAAAACGAAAAAAAAAAAAAAACAAAATTTTTATTTTTATTTTTTATATTTTTATTTTTCATTTCCTGAATAATAATAATAATAATAATAATGAATGGCTCAATTCGATTTTTATCACGCCGATTAATCAGTGATAAAAAAATGAAAAAAAAATATACGAAAAAAATTATAACAACGGCTCACGCCAACTTTTTCAAAACCACGAAATAATTCCTTCCTTTTTTTAACGTTTTTAATGACGTCATCGGATTTGAAAATTCGCGCGTTTTTTCTTTTTTACCACCCATTCGCCCATTCACCCAATCACCCACCGCCTTTTAAATTAAGTAAAAAAAAATGAAAAAGTCTTTCCCTCGATCTCTGCTGCTCACTCTACCGGAGGGAAAAAAAAAAACGAAATAAAATTTCCCCCCCATCCCATCCCCGTCATCCCCTGATGACGTCAAACCCGGTTTTAATCATTTCGTTAGTTCGTGTAGTAGTTTTCTTTTCTCTTCAACACTTTTAATTATTCTTAATTATTTTTAATTATTATTCGTAACGTAATTAATTTAAAAATAAAATTACGACGCGTATACCGAGTAAATCAAGCGTTTTCCCTCTCCCCTCCCCCTCCCAAAATAAAAAAAGAAAAAAAAGAAAACGAATTTTCGGACAAAAAGAATGAGGGATAGAGAAAAAAATTAAACAGAAAAAAGAGAGAGTAAATGAATTTTTTTTTTTTTTTTTTTAACTTTTAATTTGCCTGACTAAAAGTTTTTACAACTTTTCTCTCTTTCTCTCTTTTTTTCTTTCTCTCTCTCTTTTTCTCTCTCTCTCTCTCTTTTTCTCTTCTTTCTCTCTCTCTCTTGTATTTAATTTACTTTTGCGTCAAAGTGAAAGTGATTAATTTCTTTTACAATCTCGAAACGCATTTGGTCCATTGTAATTGAAAAAAAAAAAAAAAAACTCCCGCTAACGATTTACACACAATTGTTTTTTTTTTTTCGGGGAGGGGGTGGGAAAGGAGTGGGAGGCAACCGTAAACGTAGAAAATTACTTTTTAAATATTTATAACTTTTTTTTTTTTTTGTTTTTTCAAATTGTCTACACGTTAAAACTCATTACTATCGTTTAAAATTTCTTTCTTTCTTTCCTTCTTTTTTCTTTTTTTCACCTTCCCTCTCTCTCTCTCTCTCTCTTTTTCCCAAACGAACGGGAAAAAAAAAGTTTCAAACGTTTCCTTTTTTTTTTTTTTTAACGGTTAGCCAAATGGTTTCAGACAATATCTGTGATAATAAATTACTTAAACTTTTCCTTTTCAAACGTTTAAAATATTCTCTTTCAACCCAACACGGACAAAAACAACAACAACAACAAACAAAAAAACAAACAAAAAAAAACCAAAAAAACAATAATTAATACGACTACTTCTTGCGTAATCATCTTCCGTCATGAGTTTTCTTTTTTATCACTCAATAAATTTATTATATTTCAACCGCCGTTTTTCTTTTTTAATTAAAAAAGACAATAATAATAATAATAATAATAATTAAAGATGGAGGGAAAAGAAGAAGAAATGAAAAAGATGATGATGATGATAGTATTACTTGTTTGAAATTGTTTCACGTGTAAAATACAAACAACACAAACGGAGAACAAAGGAAAAACTAATTTAACCTTTTCAACAAGTTTTTTAAAACCTCATTTCTTTGATAGTTTTCTAAGAAGAGAAACGTGTTTCTCTCTCTCAAAAAAAAAAAAGAGGATGAAAAAATATTTTATTCTCCCCATTTTGTCCTCCCTCCCCTCTCCCCTCCCTCTTTCAAAACTAATAATAATAATATAAATAAAAGTTGCTAAAGAAAATAGTGACGATTTAAAAGGGGGGAAAAGAAAAAAAGTATTTATACATCAGCTGATTTTTTTCCTTTTGTGAATGTGACGTCACACGGCGCAAAGAATTGTGGGTATCGCATTCCGATACCGGTTGCGACGACGACATCGAGGTCAGAACGTGTACAAAAACAAACAACAACCGGATGTCGTGCGAAGGAATGAGAAGGTCACCGGAAAAAATTTTCTAAATTAATTGAAATTTTTGTTCCGGGAAGAAAAATGCGAGGATTGGTTTAAGGATTTGCGTGGTCACCGGAAGTCAAAGGAAAAATTACTCAAAAGCAAAATAAAAAACCGGAAATGACGCGTCCGCATTCTTCATCATCACTTATCGCTAAAAAATCGAGTTGAGACCTTGAAAAATCCCATGAAACCCGTCGCGATTCGAACCGGAAATAATAATAATAATAATAAAAATAATAACACCGACGACGACGATGATAATGATGATGATAATAATAACAGAATCTTCCCATTTTTTTTTTTTCATTTCGTTCGAAACGTAGTAGAAAAATCGATTTTTATTTAAAGTCTTTTCTTTCTTTCTGTCTCTCTCTGTCTCTCGAAAAAAAAGCAAAAGCAAAAACAAACAAACCAACAAACAAACAGACAAACAAGCAAAGGATAGAATGAAACAAAGAAAATTCTTATATAGGAATTCATTAACATAATTTAACGATTTCAAATGTGTTTATGCAGTTTTTTTTTTTTTTTTTTTAATGCTCTTACACACGGATTATTGCATAAATCCCGTGCGTGACACGTTTCGTTCGTTCGTTCGTTCGTCCGTTCGGTATACGCGAACGGCGTTCGTTAACGGCATTTTTTTTTTCCTTTTTCCTTTTTTTTTAGTTCGTTCGCGTATGAAAGAGGTCGGTAATAGTAGTAATATTAAATAAATCAAATTTTTAAAATTATCGCGCGCATGTAATTATTTATTACGTAATAAGAAAATTTGCTAATTTTTTTTTTTGTGGTTGAGGGTGGGAGGTGAGGCGGTGTTGGTTGGTTACGTAACGGGAAAACCTGAACGGGGGAGGGGGGTTTAAATTTTTTCTTTTTTTTTGACGAGTCAAAACTTGTTTTTCTATTGTCGCGAAAAAGTTTATAAATAAATAAATATATATAAAATTTTCTTTTAAAAGTTTGTTTTTTTTAACCCCAACTTTCTCCCCCTTTCTCCTCAACTCAACTCCCTCCTCCGCTTCTCGCCCCCAGAAAAAAAAAACGTATAAACGTGTTAAATTTAATTAACGTGTCTCTTTTTCAAATAATTTTAAATAAATTTTTCAAAAACAACACAAACAACAACTTTGAACAAAAAGGGGGGAAAAGGAAGGGAGAAGGAAAATCCGCGTCGTTTGTCGTTTGTTGTTTGTCGTTGTGTAAATCGCGAAAAAAAAAAGTTTTACGTTTATATAGATATATATCGATTATGCGAACGCGATGATGCGGTTAACGTATTTACATTGTTTTTCTTTTTGGGACGTTCGCGAACGCCGTCGTGATATTAATACAAATGAAAAATAAAAATGGGTAGAAGAGGAAATATCGCGTCAAAGTTTTGAAAAGAATTTCAAAAAAAAAACTCGAAACTTTTGTAAAAATCCGGTTTTTCTATTGTTTGTTGTTGTTGTTGTTGTTTTTTGTATGAAATGAATGAATGGAAAATTCTCTCTGTCTCTCTCTCTCTCTCTGCGTGAATTCTCTTAAACTATTATGACGCAACAAACTAGGACAATAATTTTAAAAAATTTACAAACGTTTATGTTTGTTTGTTTGTTTGTTTGTTTTTAACACGGCAAGACGAGATAAGAAAAAAAGCAAAACGTCGAAAAAACCAATTTGAAAGCGAGAAAAAAATTTCTTTTAGAAAAAAAAAAAGGAAAAAATCGAACGAACAAAGGAGCGAACGTGGGAAATTTAAAAAATGTCGCGAATCGACAGGGAAAAAAAAAAGGAAAAAAGAAAAAATTGTCGACGATTTTACGATTCCAGAATTCCACAAAAAAAAAAAAAAACGATTTCAAAAAACAAAAAAGGAAAAAATAAATCCGAGACTGGAGAATTTTTTTTTTTTTTTAAAAATTGACGCTCATTCCCAGGCGTTGCAATTTTTTTATGTGATTTGTTTTGACGACGCGACATCAACAACAACAACAACAACAAACAAAAAATTCGTTATTTTTAAATTTAAAAAAAAAAAAAAAAAAAAACGTTCGAAACAAATTTACTGCATGACGTAAGTCCGCATTTTTTTTTTTTTTAAATTAAAATGTCGCCTCCCCTTTAAAAAAGTTTGATGGAATTTGATTTTCCAAAAATTTTTTCCAGGAAGGGTTTTTTTTTAAAATTTTAATTACCATCATTTGATGAGTTTTTCAGCCATGTTACGTCAGCGGCAGATTTCCTTTCTTTCAAATTTTCGCGGTGTCAAATTAATTTTTCGATTATGTTTTCGTTAGTTCTTTTATGTTTGTTTGTTGTCGTAAAAAAAAAAAGCGACACACGGATGAAACGGTGATGACGATGACCGATGGGGAAAAGAGAAAAACAGCGACGGAAAAAATTCTCTCTTTTTTTTTTCGCGAGAAAATAAAACGAAAAATAAAAAAAAAACCTAGAGGGTGCGGTGGGGGGGACGGGGAAGGGAGAAGGGAGGAACGAACGGACGCAGTAGTAAAAATAATTTTTCAAATATGCCACAATTCCAAAAAAAAACCTCACCTCTCCCCTCCTACCCGAAAAGAAAACAAAAAAAATGAAATTTTTATTTTCATAACCCGTAAAAAGTAAAGAAAATTTTAAGATGGGTATTGTTTGCCCTGGAGAAAACTTGAAACATGTTAAACTCCAGAGGTTAAAAAGAAAAAGAAAAGAAAGAAAAGTTTTTTTTTTCCTTTTGTTTATTTTTATTTTTTCTTCCCCGTTCGTTTGTTTGTTTGTTTGCTTGCCTGTCCTCTTCGCTTTCGTGTGAACTTATTTGTTCAATATAAATAAGCTTTTATTATTATTATTATTATTATTATTATTATTATTATTATTATTATTATTATTATTACAAATTACCTGACGTTTTTGTTTTTAAACTTTAAAACGCTATCGCCTGGAATTGATTTCTGAAAAATTCGTGAAAATTCCCTCGAAAAAAAAAAAGAAAGAAAAAGAAAAGAAAACTTAAATTTTTAATTTCACAAAAAAAATTTTTTGGAAGAAAAAAAAAATGCGTTCGCGCTCCTGGAAAAAAAAAGAAAAAAAAACGAAACAGACGAAAAAAAAGTAAGAAGAAGAAAAAAGAAGAAATTCCAGGAAAAATAATGATTATATTTTCTCTCTCTCTCTCTCGTGTTCGGAAAAGCCGAAAATTTTTTTTTTTAGGAAAAATAAAACTCCAGACGTATCTTCCCCCCCCCAAAAAAAAAAAAAAAATTTGAGGTGCCCTTACCTACCCCCTAATGACTTTAACCCATCATTTTCTTCATTCTTTAAATTCGAAACTTTGTTTGCGACGAGAACGACGAGAACAAAACAAACAAACAACAAACACAGAAACCTTTGAAAGTACTTAAGTATAAGAAAAGGAGGAGAAAAAAAAACCGCCAAATTCAAAACAAATCAAAGTAATTGCCAACTTAGAAAAAAAAAAAAAATTTTTTTTATTCGTTATAAATTTTTTTTTGTGTTTTCGCCCATGGATTTTATTAAAAAAAAAAAAAAAAATTCCAAAATTTTTAATACTGGAAAAATACGATCCGGAGAATTAGATGAACTTTTTTTTTTTTTTTATTATATATAAAAAGTTAATCCCGAGCGAAAGGAAAATTTTTTTCCTCTTCGGTTTGGGCATTTTCCAGATTTTCTAATAAATTCGGTCCGGTTGAAAATAAAATGAACCGACCCCGCTCGCTCGTTCGTTCGCTCGCTCGCTCGCTGGAGAAAAAGTATAAATTTTTTATTTTATTATATGAAGAATATGGAGTAAAGGGTTAACTTAATGAAGGTTTTCGTTAATTTACAATTTTTTTTTTACTTTTTTTTTAATTTAAATTTATAAACAAAAAAAAAAAAAAATTTTCTTCTTCTATCCATCACACCATTAATTCCAGCCATTTTCTTTTTTTTTTCTCTCCAGCGTGACACGACGACGACGACGATGATGATGACGTCACCGTTTTGACGTTACAAAAAAATTTATTTTTCCAAGGAGAGAAGAAAATCTCATTCATTTTTTTTTTAACCTTTTTATTATTATTATTTAAAATCCGTCGTTTGTCCAGATTTTACCCAAACGCATTAAACAATTTAATCTTTTTTTTTCTTTTTCAAAAGTTTCAGCCATTTTAAAATAATAATAATAATAATAATAATAATACTCCCGAATACTTTTTATCGTGTCGGCGACTTTTTTTTTCTTATTTTTCTTTTATTAATTCTCATTTTCTTTTCCGTTTCCTTTTCGCAAGTTTTATTTTTTTTTATTACCGTTACAGGTTTCTTTTTTTTAACCACTCTACTCCTACCCCTACCTCTCCCCTCCCCCTCTAAGAGGTTCAACTTTTATTATTATTATTTATATCATTAGAAAAAAAAAAAAAATTCGTCGTCTTCGTCTGTCAGGTAAAATTTTTTTTTTACTAAATTAGGGATAACGATTTGGTCGATGTGGTGCCTCATCATTATCATCATCATCATCATCATCATCATTATTATTATTATTATTAACATTAAAATCGATTAGGATTTAGTTAATCCTAAATAATCCGTAGAAAATCGAAATAAAACATAAAAAAAAAATTCTGTTCGGGCGAGTGCGTGTGCGTATGCGTGTTTGTTTTTTTTTTCTTCTTTTAATCGCTACGCTTAAATTTTTACATACGTAGTGCATGAATTTTTTTTCTTTCTTTAACCGGAACCGGAAACCAGTAAAACCCGACGAACGGGGAAAAAAAATTTTTTTTTTATTTTTTTCATGCGAACGAAACAACGATTTTGTTCTTTTCCATGTACGTTCTTTTCCATAATTCGCAGGAGTAAAACGAAGTGGGGGGGGAGTGAACGAACGAGAGAGAACTGATCCCTTTCTCCGGGGAGAGAGAGAGAGAGAGAAAGAGTGAGGGGGAAAGGG
>NW_002987499.1:203846-224989 GCF_000006295.1 Pediculus humanus corporis | reverse complement strand
AAACGCTATCGCCTGGAATTGATTTCTGAAAAATTCGTGAAAATTCCCTCGAAAAAAAAAAAAAAAAAGAAAAGAAAAGAAAACTTAAATTTTTAATTTCACAAAAAAAATTTTTTGGAAGAAAAAAAAAATGCGTTCGCGCTCCTGGAAAAAAAAAGAAAAAAAAACGAAATAGACAAAAAAAAAAGTAAGAAGAAGAAGAAGGAATTCCAGGAAAAATAATGATTATATTTTCTCTCTCTTTCTCTCTCGTGTTCGCAAAAGCCAAAAATTTTTTTTTTTAGGAAAAATAAAACTCCAGACGTATCTTCCCCCCCCCAAAAAAAAAAAAAAAATTTGAGGTGCCCTTACCTACCCCCTAATGACTTTAACCCATCATTTTCTTCATTCTTTAAATTCGAAACTTTGTTTGCGACGAGAACGACGAGAACAAAACAAACAAACAACAAACACAGAAACCTTTGAATGTACTTAAGTATAAGAAAAGGAGGAGAAAAAAAAACCGCCAAATTCAAAACAAATCAAAGCAATTGCCAACTTAGAAAAAAAAAAAAAATTTTTTTTATTCGTTATAAATTTTTTTTTGTGTTTTCGCCCATGGATTTTATTAAAAAAAAAAAAAATTCCAAAATTTTTAATACTGGAAAAATACGATCCGGAGAATTAGATAAACTTTTTTTTTTTTATTATATATAAAAAGTTAATCCCGAGCGAAAGGAAAATTTTTTTCCTCTTCGGTTCGGGCATTTTCCAGATTTTCTAATAAATTCGGTCCGGTTGAAATTAAAATGAACCGACCCCGTTCGTTCGCTCGTTGCCTCGCTCGCTCACTGGAGAAAAAGTATAAATTTTTTATTTTATTATATGAAGAATATAGAGAAAGGGGTTAACTTAATGAAGGTTTTCGTTAATTTACAATTTTTTTACTTTTTTTTAAATTTAAATTTATAAACAAAAAAAAAAAAAAATTTTCTTTTTCTATTCATCACACCATTAATTCCAGCCATTTTCTTTTTTTTTTTCTCTCCAGCGTGACACGACGACGACGACGACGATGATGATGATGATGATGATGATGATAAAGTTTACTCGAAAACTTTTTCCCTTTTTGACCTTCGTTTTTTGTTTTTTTTACCTTTTTTTTCTCTTCCTCTTCCTCTCTTTCTCTCACTCGAGTTTTTTTTCAAATTTCGGTATAAAATAACAATTTGTTCATATACGACGACGACGACGACGATGATGATGACGTCATCGTTTTGACGTTACAAAAAAATTTATTTTTCCAAAGAGAGAAGAAAATCTCATTCATTTTTTTTTTAACCTTTTTATTATTATTATTTAAAATCCGTCGTTTGTCCAGATTTTACCCAAATGCATTAAACAATTTAATCTTTTTTTTTCTTTTTCAAAAGAGTTTCAGGCATTTTAAAATAATAATAATAATAATAATAATAATATTACCAAATACTTTTCTTCGTCTTAAATTGTTTTATCGTGTCTGCGACTTTTTTTTTCTTTTTTTTTTTTATTAATTCTCATTTTCTTTTCCGTTTTCTTCTCGCACGTTTTATTTTTTTTTATTACCGTTACAGGTTTCTTTTTTTTAACCACTCTACTCCTACCCCTACCTCTCCCCTCCCCCTCTAAGAGATTCAACTTTTATTATTATTATTTATATCTGTCAGGTAAAATTTTTTTTTTACTAAATTAGGGATAACGATTTGGTCGATGTGGTGCCTCATCATTATCATCATCATCATCATCATCATCATTATTATTATTATTATTAACATTAAAATCGGTTAGGATTTAGTTAATCCTAAATAATCCGTAGAAAATCGAAATAAAACATAAAAAAAAAATTCTGTTCGGGCGAGTGCGTGTGCGTATGCGTGTTTGTTTTTTTTTCCTTTTTTTTTAATCGCCACGCTTAAATTTTTACATACGCGGAGTGGTGCATGGATTTTTTTTCTTTCTTTAACCGGAACCGGAAACCAGTAAAACCCGACGAACGGGGAAAAAAAATTTTTTTTTTATTTTTTTCATGCGAACGAAACAACGATTTTGTTCTTTTCCATGTACGTTCTTTTCCATAATTCGCAGGAGTAAAACGAAGTGGGGGGGGAGTGAACGAACGAGAGAGAACTGATCCCTTTCTCTGGGGAGAGAGAGAGAGAGAGAAAGAGTGAGGGGGAAAGGGAAAAAAAAAGAAAATTTAATTTAATTTTAACTTTTTAAAATATAAAATCGAGAAAGGAAAAGGTTTCATCTTATCGCGACTAACCGCATTAAAAAATGTTAACTCGGTAGCAAACCGACTCCGACTCCCCACCTGGCCCCTCACCCCGCCTCGACCTTCCACGCCTCCGCCTCTACGTCATTTATTATTATTATTATTTTTATTATTAATGCGTTATTGAATGACTCTGATGAGAAATTAATGTCGTCAATTTTAACGGGCGCGCACGCAAAAAAAAAAAAAAAAAAAAAAAACACGTGGAAGTAGAAAAAAATTTAAATATTTACGAGAGAGGGTATGGATATGCGCGTCGCTGTCGACGTCATCATGTAATATAATATAAAATTCCATAAAACGTTATCAACTGGAGAATTTTTTTCTATTTCTTTTCTGTTTTTAATCAAAAAAAAAAAAAAAAAAACAATTTTATTTACGTTTTTGTTTTTTAAAAAAATCCTGGAAAAATAAAAAAACAAAAAAAAAAAAAAATTTTTTTTATGAGACTGAGAGGTCAAAGTTCAAATTCGTTCAAAGTGAATAAAATAAAATAAATCGGAAAATTTTAAACGGCGGAAAGTCAATTCGACGGTTCGGCGGCGGAAAATTTTTTTTTCTTGGAAATCGTAAATGAAAAAAAAAAATCTTTGATGGATGATAATAATGATGATGATGATGATGATGATTTTTAAAAATCTTTTCGAATTATTATTATTATTTTTTTTTTTTCCATCGTCTCCGATGGACTGAAAAAAAAAAAAAAAAATTCAGCAAACTCGTCGTTTATCATTCGAACAAATTTTTTTTTTCTCGATTACGAAAAACAAAACGATAGGAAATCTTAAAACATAATAATAATAATAATAATAATAATAAGAAACAAACAAACAACATTAAAAATATATAATCTGCGTCGTCGTCGTCGTCGTCTGCTACAACAATTTTTACGTTCTCATTGGGAATTTAACATTTTACTATTTTATTTCTATTTAATTAACTTAAAATTTTTAAAAACATTCCATTACCACGACCACTACCACCACCACCACCGCTAACACTACAACTATTTGTCATATTAAAAACATTAATAGTGATAATAATAATAATGATAAAACAAACGGAAAACGTTAATTAATAAATTACACTTTGTACGAATCACATATATTTATTTGACGGAAATGGTAGAATTTTTTTTTTTACTTTTCCATTCAGTTCGAGTTCCTGTTTTATGAAAAAAAAGGAACAAAGGTTAAGGGGCAGGAACGAAGGAAGGAACAAAGGAAAAAAAAAAAGTTATAATGAATATCTTTTAATAAAATTTGTAAAATTCTCACGATTAATTTTTTTTCTTTTTTTTTTTTTTTGTTCAACTTTTGATAACGCGATCGTGGGAGGATTTAATTGCTTCTTTACATGATTTGTGTGTGCGGGTGGGCGAGTGCGCAAGTTCGCTACTAAGGTCCTGAACCCCCCTCCTCCGACCGCCGTGATGTTAATTATAAATTTCTTATCATCATCATCATCACGAAAACACAAAAAACATCACATCGGTTGTAAAAATATAATTTCACACAAAAAAGAAACGTTTCTTCCTTTTTTTCTTCTTCCTTTTTTCCTTTTATAAAAAGAATTAAAAAAAAAAGAGAGAGAGAGAGAGAAGAGAAAAGAGGGTTGAATCAATATAGTCGTCATCATCATCATCACCACCACCACCAGTAGTTACGGTTCATTGTATTGTGGGCGAGGACGGAGGTCGGTGAATGTAGAAAGAAGGGAGAGAATGAGAGAGAGAGAGAGAGAGAGAGAGTGTGTGTGTGTGTGTGATAGAGGAAAGGGGGAACCTAAGGGTCCAGAAAAAAAAAAAAAAAGAATTAGCGTGCGTTTGTATGTATGTATATATAGACAACAAACATGTGAAGACTAAAATTATTTTTCTCATGGGGTCTTCTTCTTCTCCCCTTCACACTAAATTGATTTCGAGCCGTTTGAAATTTTAATATTTTCAAAAAAAAAAAAAAAAACATGAAACCATATGCGTTTAATTTTTATTTTATTTACGTCTCTCCCCTCCCGTCGTCGTCCTCGTCCTCGTCGTCGTCCATTTTTTTTTTTTTTAATCGAGTTTATTATTAATAATAATAATAATAATAATTAAAAAAACGAGAAAATATAAATGTAAATAATAATAACAACGATGATGATAACGATATCATTTCATTTTTTTTTTTTTTCAAAGCAAATGATGATAAAAAAAAAAAGATTTGACGACGGTTCGGTTTTTAAACATTATTAATATTATTTTTATTATTATTATCGTCGAAACGAAAATTTAAATTTATTATTATTATTATTATTATATGCCTTCCCTTTCCCTTCCCCCTCATTTTTTTTTGTGTGCGTGTGCTCCTTCCTTTTTTCGCAAAAATTTTAAATCTTTTCATATTGTATATATACTACTTTGTCAAGGTAAAAGAAAAAAAAAAGAAAAGAAAAAAAAACCGGAAAAGGTTTCCGGTTTCCGGTTTTTAACAAAACGTTTTTAAATTGATATGAGGATATAAATATATATATTTATTGATAAAATATTATAGATCGATACGTATCGTAATAAAATTTTCCTTTTTTTTTTTTTAAACGATATTATCGCATAAAAAACATTCTCACCCGCACGAATCGGCAACATCGCACGCATTACGTGTAAATAACATAATAATAATAATAAATTTAATTTTATCGTCCGTAAAAAAAAAAAAAACTTGAAAAGAAAAAAAAATTACCGGTGTAAATTTTCGGCTCTCGGTTTTCGTAAATATCGACCCCCCGAAAAATTATTAACGAATATTAATATGAATAAAAAAAAGTTTTTTTCCGAAGGGGGAAGGGGGAGGGGAGGAAGGAGAGAATTGTTTACACCACCTACGGTTTCGGGGTCCTCGGATGAAAATAAACGGAAACAAATTAAAGGCGTAAAATAAAAACAAATGGACGATACACACACACACATATATATATAAATTAATGGTTTTACATACATCGGAAAAAAGGAAAATGTTTTTAAAAAAATTTTATTGGTTTTTTTTTTTTTAATCAAAATAATCATCATTATCGTCGACGTCGTCGTCGTCGTCGTCGTCCATTTAAAATTAATTTTTGGTTTTTCGTATCCGGGAAAAAAAAAAAAAAAAAAAAAAAAAAACAAATATGTGAGATTTTTATCGACGCGTTTTTCGTATTAAAAAAAAAGAAAAAAATTTAATTATATTTTCTCCTATATATATATATATTTATTAATTTTTTCCAGAAACAAACAAACGAACGGACAAACAAACAAACAAACAAAAAATTTCAACGATTATTTTATTTTTAATTAACGTTTTTTTTCTTTTTTTCGTCGATCGTTCTTTCGCATTAATGAAACGTAAAAATTTTTTTTTTTTCCTGGAGTGAGAGAGAGAGAGAAAATAAAGAAAGATTCGATTCTGGAATATTAAAAAAAAAAAATTCGAACGCCTGGAATTTTTTTTTAACATGCTAATCCTCGACCTGATTTTTCTTCCTTTCTTTTTTTTTTATCAATTTTTTAAATAATGAAGCGATAATGCCTTGTCAAATTTTTTTCTTTTTTTTTTTTTACTTGGAAAAAAAAAAAAAATCTCCTCACTCAATTTATCAGACCTCAAACTTTTCTCCAGCCGCCATTAGGTTCTTTTTATTTTTTTTATATTAAAATCTCTGGAGGAAAACTTTACCCTATTCTTTTTTTCTGTTTTTTTTTTTCGTAGCGTCACGTTTTTAGTCTATTTTCTCCATCACTCTGTCTCTCTCTCTCGTTTTGTCTTTTTATTCCTCACTACTTCCTTTCCTCCTCCTCCTTCTCCTCTTCCTCTTCTCCCCTCCCCTCTTCTCTCCACTCCCTTTAGTTTTGTAAAAAGATATATCAAGAAAAGTGCCAATTGGTGGGGTGAAAAAAAATTACTGATACGTGAGAACTTTGATGAATATCCTTCTTCTTCTTCTTCTTCTTTTCATGCCACACGCACACGCACGCACACACGCACACACGCACACACGCACACGCTCACCTTTTTTCATTTTATTCTTCTTCACATGTCTCCAGCGAATATTTTTCCAATAAAAAATTACTCTTAGTGAGTGGTAACTTTTCGCACAAAACGTTTTTCCTCTTCCTCCTTTCCCATTTCCTTTCCCCTCACCCCTCCCTTCTTCCTTCTTCTCCTTCTTTCTCCTGACAACGCGTTTTGATAACTTTTTTCTCTCCGGCATGAAAATTTTCTTTCCGGTACATTTTTTCCTTTTCCTTTTTTTTGGAATTTAATTACGGGCGTAAATTATTATCATACATCTTAAATATTTTTGTCTTTTATTTTTTTTTTTTATCTTCCACGAAAGTATATTTTATGATCTTTTACTTAACCCATTCATCTTCTCCAGAATTTTCCAAAAAAAAAAAAAAAACTTGAAAATGATTTATTATGAAAAACTCCAGGTATAAATTACTACTTTTTTTTTCTTTTTTTTTTACTTTTTATTCGGGAATTAATAAAAAAAGAAATAATGATGATAATTTTCTGTACGGATGACGTCATGATAAAACTTTCGATATATTCAAGAGTGTTATGATGTAACAACCAATTATTTCCGGTTTGTTTTTTTCTTTTTTTTTTTTTACACCCACCCTTTTTTGAGGTTTTTGAGTTTTCGTCATTACCAATAATATTACTTCCCCTTCCCTTTTTCTCTCCTTCTCCTTTCTTTTGTTTGTTTAAAACTTAATTTCGATTAATCGTATCGTATCGAATCGAATCGATAGAAGGGGTTTTTTTTTTTTTTTATTCATTCGAGTTCGAAAATAATAAAGAATTAAAAAAGAAAAAAAAATGATTAAAGAGCAGATGCATTATTTTAACTGTCAGACACGTGAATGAAAAAAATTCAAAGCGTGTCTAACGACGACCGCATGATCACGTGTGTGTGTGCATGTGTGCGTGTGCGTGCAACTTTCAGATGTGATGATCTCAAGACCGAACGACAAATAGTAACGATAATTTATTCACTTCGCACTCGATTCGATTTAAATTATAAAAAATCGTTTTTTTTTTTTTTTTTTTTTTAACAAAACAAGAGCAGAAGACGACGACGACGATGACGATGACGGCGGCCATCGAATGATATTTCCCTTTGACAGACGCTTTTATTATTTTTATTATTTTTTTAAATTTTTCTTTCATTCCACGCATCGTCGAAGACTTTACATCAAAAAAAAAAAACTCGAATCCTTCATTTTTATAAATCCAAGGGTTTGTTTTTTTTTTTTTTCCTCCTATGCATTGAAATCATTTAGTCGTGGCATTAGAAAAAAGTAGTTTCGTCCTTGTTTTTGTCTTTGTTATTTTTTTTTTTTGTCTTTTAATCTTACTCTTTTTATTTATACTTCATAAATAATTCAAATGATTGTTTTTAAGTTTTTCTTTTTTTTTTTTTAGCAAACAAAATCAAAAAAAAACAAAAAAAACTGGAATTTTTTACTGGAGGAAAAAACAAAAAAAAAATAAAGAAAACATTAAAATTACTTTATTTTTCTCCAGGAAACAAAAAAAAAAAAATTTTTTTTTTTCTCCAAACGTCATTTACTTACTAGTTTTTCTTGTCTTTATGGAAATGCAAAAAAAAGTTCGTGGAACGAAACCAAAACAAACAAACAAACAAACTAACAAACCAACAAAAAAACTTTCTCCAGGAATTATAAAATAAATAAATGACCGCGACGAATACATCTTTCGATAACGACGACATTTTTTTTTTTTCTTTGGTTACTTTTCGTTTTACTTTATCATCGGCCCTTTTTCCCCCCTCCACATACCCCCCCTTACACACACGCACACACACACACACTCAAAAAAAAAATTAAAACGTAATAAAAAAAAAAGTTTACGGGAGAAAATTTTGTTTGTTTGTTTGTTTGTTCGACTGTTTGTTGATATCGAAAAAATTTTTTAAATTTGTGATGAACTAAAAATAAAACGTGATTAAACATGGCGTCCGGTATATCAGAAATTTTTTTATAATAAAATACATGAAAAAAACCGTGGCATTATTATCGAATGATACGACTCTCAGTTTCGTCGACTCGTGCATTTTTCACGTCGCAATTTTCCAAAAAATTTATTATTATTATTATTATTATTATTATTACTATATTTTTTTCCCTGTCATTTATTAAAACCTTATTCCGATCCTGTCATGTTACAGCTTTCCACTTTAATATTAAGAGTAATGATAAGTAACACGTGATATTTTCAAGATGTCAATTCGAAAAATGACTGAGACTGAGACTCAGACTTGAAGTGATCGAATTTGAGAAAAAAAAAATTTTATTATTATTATTATCATCATTATTATTACTTAAAAAATAAATTTTTCTTCTGCTTAAAAAAAAAACACAAATTAATTAATTACGTCCTTTGTAAAAATCGAGGATAATAAATATTATTTTTTTTTTATTTTTTGTCCGAAATGAGAAACAATAAAATGCAATGAGAGAGAGAGAGAGAGGTTGTGCATTTGAGGGAGTGCGAGAGAGACAAAAATATGCATTAGATTGATGATTGAATATTCAATAACAAAAATCTTTTTTTTTTTTTTTTTTTTTTTTTTTTGCGAAATGAGAAACAATGAAATGCAATGAGAGAGAGAGAGAAAGAGAGAGAGGGAAATTGTGCGTTTGAATGAGTGCGAGAGACAGAGATGTAGACAGAGAGAGAAAGAGAGAGAGAGAGAGAAATATGAGTTAGATTGATGATTGAAAATTCAATACAAAAAAAAAATTTTTTTTTTTTTTTTTCGGAAAACCATTTTTCGTTTTTTGTTAAACAAATAATAATTTATTTTAATTACCCCTTTTTAAAAAGAATATTAAAAGGGAAGGAAGCGGAAACGCGAAAAGCGAAATATTTTTTAAATTTGAAAAAAGAAAAAAAAACGCGGGAAATTTAAAAAATCAATATAAAAAAAAAAAAAAAAAAGAAAATCGTTTGTTTTTGTTTTTCACGATGGCGTGAAATTAAATTAAATTAAATTTTCAAATATAATAATGATGATGATGATATTTGTATTAAATCGATTTGAATTTTAATATGTGAAAAACGAGAGGAGAGGGAGGGGAAGGGAAAAGGAAGGAATAATAATAATAAAAATGATGATCACCATTCGAGGAATCTGCGTTTTTCAACACAACAACAAGAACAAAAAAATTCGAGTGTGTTTGTTTGTTCGTTCGATTGTTTTTTTTTTTTTTTTTGTATCACTTTCTTTCCTCCTTGTCATTCCTACCTTTTATCTCATTCTCATATTTCCCCGTCTCTCTCTCTCTCACCCACACTTCATACAAATTCAATATTAGCTGGCTCTTGATCAAATGAAAAAAAAAAAAAAAACAAAACAAAAAGCTTCACCTTTTGTTTGTGTTTGGATAAAATTCATTAGCTTTTTTTTTCTTCTTTCTTTCTCTCCCTTCCCCGTCTCTCTTTGAGGGGAGGTCTGGAAAAATTCCCGGGGAAGAAAGGGGGTAAAAAAAAAAAAAAAAAAAAGTCAAAATAGTTTTTTTTTGCATGCAAAAAAAGTACTTCGATTTTTTTTGTTTTTATTTTTTATTTAGCTTTTACTTAAATTAATTTTTTTTTGCATTAAAAGCGAAAGCAGACAACAAAATTTATTACGTACATTTTAATTAATAAATTTTAATTTTTTATTTTTTATTAAAAAAAAAAAATCCGAAATAAAATATTAAAAAAAAAAAAAAACAAAACCACTTCGTTCCGGAGTAACAAAAAAAAAATTTTTATAAAAAAAAACAAAACATAAATGATGATAATAATAATAATAATAATGATGATAATAATAATAACAACAATAATAATGATAATGATAATGTAAAAAAAAAAAAACAATTCGCGTTTTTAACGTAATCATCGATCACAGACGACAAATCAATCGATCGGGCGGCAACCGCCATTTTTATTTAATTCTTCCCGAAAAAAAAAAATTTCTCTCTCTTTCTCTCTCTCTTTCTCTCTCTCTCTCTCTCACTTTATTAGCAGACGATTTTTAATAGATTTACTTGTAAAATTTTTATCTCTTATCGATTAAAGATTAACCAAGAAAAAAAAAAAAAGAAAAGGAATGAAAAGGGAAAATTAGTTGAGAAAACGAATAAATCTTTCGTCGTTCGTTCATTCGTCGCCATTTTCCCTTCGAAAAATTAAAAAAAAAAAAAAAAAAAATTAAACAAATTAATTAATTGTTCAGAAGGCGTACGCAAAAAAAAAATTTCCCATCCGCGATAATAATAATAATAATAATAAAAAAGGGGGGTGGGTTTTTTGTTTGTTATTTTAACTTGGAAACGATTGGAAATCGAAATGAAAATGCGTAATTTTCTCACTCTCTACCGTTTAATTATTAGTAAATAAATGAAAACGAATAATAATGATGATAATAATAATAATTAAAACGTGTGAAAATCGATTTTAAGTAGAATAATAATAATAAAAAACCGAAACGACCGTTACGAAAAAAAAAAAAAAAAGGTTTTAAATTAAGTATATTTTTTTTTTTTACGACGAGATTGATGATAAATGACGATTTAATTAAAGTTTATAAAACTTTTTTTTTTCTCTTTTTTTTTAAATCGAATCGTTTTTAGTCGTCGTCGTCGTCATCATCGTCGTCGTCAATTTTATAGTTTGAATTAACTAAAAAGGAAAACTTTTATTATTATTATTATTTTATTTCGTTCACATTAGCACCGAATAAAATTGAGCGGGAGAAGGAATAACGAAGAAGTGGTTGATGGGGGAGAATAATGATTTTTTCCTTTTACGTTTTCTATTTCTATTTTTTTTTCTTTCTTTCTCTTGGTTTTTCCTCTTTTTCTCTCTCTCCGTGGAAAGCGACGATATTATTTTATTTACCAATATATACATTTGTTAAAAACATTTTAAGAAGAGAAGGGGGATGAGGGTGCGTGCGCGGAGATAAAACAAAGAGCAGAAGGCAAAAGAAAAATATTGAATCGATTAGCCAACAACAACACTCGGAGTTTTTTTTTTTTTTTTGAGATTTTCTGGCGCCACGTTCAAAAATAAAATTCACATTTTTACGGTTACCGAATTTGTGTTGAAAACGCACACGGGGGGAAGCGAAAAGGAAGAGGAGACGAAGTAAAGGAGGGAAAGAGAAAGATGAGGGGGCGCGGAAATATTTTTGGATTTTTTTCAATTTTATTTCAGCCTTACGGTTTTTCTTTTTTCTTTTTTTTCAACTCTCCTTTCTCTCTCACTTTCTCTCATTTCTTAATCCTTTTTTTTTCCAGAAATAAAAAATTTTATTTTTTTCAATCATAATGATAACAACGATAGATTATGAAGAGTGAAAGACGAAGAAGAAGGAGAAGAACAAGAAGGGAAAAAAAATGAAAAAGAAAATGGAAAAAAAAAGAAAAAAATGATTTTAACCTGTAAAATTATTCTCTTTTTCTTTCTCTCTCTCACTCACTCTCTCTCTCTCTCTCTTTTTATCTTTTTCTCTCTGATAACAATACAATCAGATCAAACAAAAAGTTTTTCCTTTTTTTCCTTTTTTTTTGTTCTCTTCTTTTTCCCTCATGAAAATCCAAACCATTTTAAAATAATTTAAAGTTTTTCTTTTTTTTTTTTATTTATTTTTTTTATTTTATTTTTTCATTTTTGATTCTTTTTTGTAGTTGGAATCTAAATTAGAAGAGCCAACATTTTCATTTCCTTTTTAAATTTTTCCTTTTTTTTTTTTTATTTTTATTGTAGATTTTGATTTTTAATTAAATTTTTTTTTTTTTTTGTAAAAAGTTTTTCTTTTCGAAAAAACTTTTTTTTTCCCCCGTTCCGTGTAAAACCCAAAATCCGATGAGAAAAAAAAAAAAAAAAAAAATATTCGATGCGTTTTAATAAAGGAGTAAAAAACTTTTTTCTCCCCCCTTCCCCTCATTTTCTCAGTTTTTATAGAGTACGAGAGCAAAGGTTAAAGTTCGATAGGTGGTGTAAACCATATTCGACGTTGATACGCACGCGACCTTGAAAGAATTTTCCTTCTTTTTTTTTTTTTTTTTTTTTTTTACTCGTTTAATTGAAAAACTAAAAGAAGGAAAAAAAGAAAAGAAAAAAAAAAGAAAAAATTAAATTCTTTAAATCCTCTAAGAAAAAAAGTTTAATTAAAAAATTGATTTTCTTTTTTTTTTCTTCTTTTTCTTTTTCTTTTCTTTTTCTTTTTCTTTTTCTTTTCTTTTCTTTTCTTTTTCTTTGTTTTTTTTTCTTCTGCTAACGTTTTGTTTAAAAAAAAAAAAAATTTAACGATTCAAAAAAACGAAAAAGATTTATTTATTTAATAAAGAAAAAAAAAAAGAAAAAGAAAATTTTAAATTTAAAGTATTTTGGCGCCAAAATAAAAAAAAAAAAAGTAAACAATAATAATAAAATCACCGCGCCGCCTATCCACGGGGGAAAATACTATCGAAACGTTTTTCTGAACGTACCTGCAAACATGCAACGTTGCCACATTTATTTTAACTAAACACACACTTATCGCAATAATAATAAGTTAACGATTGCGTCGTTTAAACATAAGCGGCGCCGGTTTTAATTAATTTCTTTCTCTCTCACTCTCTCTCTCTCTCTCTTCCGGTGAAAACCCGACAAAAAAAAATCGTCCTTTCGCAACCGGGTTAAAAAAAAAAAAGAAAGAGAGAGAAAAGGGACAAATCTCAAGCGATGACGTTTAAAAGAAAAATTTTGTTTTTTTTTTTTTTTTTTTCGTTTTGAAAAGAATCCGTTGGAAAAGCTAATTGAACCGTAGCAAACTTTCTTTCCATAACGAATTCGAGTCGAGGGTAACGAAAAAAAAACTTTTTCTTTTTTTAAAGTTTTATTCGACCGATTTATTACTTGGCGACGATGACGACAAAATACGACGACGACGACGTTAATGATAATAATGATGATAATGGGGATGTCCGTGTTATGGGGAAAAAAAAAAGAAAATAAATAATTTATCCTTTTTTTTATTTATTTTTTAAATGGAGAAAATAAATCAAAAAGTGAGTTGGAAAAAATAAAAAAAAAAAAGGTTCGACTCAATTCATATTTAATTTTAATATGAAAGGTTGATGAGGGCAAATTGGATTCTTTACCTTTTCCACCTTTTTTTTTTTTTTTTTGTTTAAATAATAAAGGAAAAGGTAAAATAAAAAAAGAGGAAGAGGAAAAAAAAAGAAAGAAAGACCGCCGAAGTAATTTTCGGGGATTATTTAAAAAAAAAAAAAAAAAAAAAAAAAGGTTAAATTAAAAATCAAAGGTTAATAATTGAACTTTCAAAGCTCGAGAAATGAAATTTCTTTCTCTTTCTCTCTCTCTCTCTTTTCCTATCATTTTTTTTTCTTCCTCTTTCCTTTTACATTTTTCCTTTACTCCTCTTCCTCCTTTTCCTCCATATCCCTCACTTCCCTCCCACTTCTCCCTCATTCAAATCGACCTTTCTGTACATTTATGTGTCCTCGATTGTTTTTTAGAAAATTTCATCAAAGAAAAAGAAACGAAAAAAAGGAAAAAAAAAAGGTACAAAAAAAGAAAAAGAAAAAAAGAACCGACGGAAAACTATAATGAAATTTTCAAAGTTAAAATGTTTATTTAAATAGTAAAAAAATGTCCTTTGGGTTATTACGAAACGTATTTCAATTATTTATTTACCTTTTTTTTACCTTTTTTTTCATTCCTTTTCTTCCTTTTTTTTTCCTAAAGTCTTAACCGTTTTTTTTTTTTATTCCCACTCATTCCTTTGACCCATTAGTTTAAAAAAAAAAAAAAAATTTCCGACTTTGTGAATATAAAATGAACTTTTTCTCCTTTTTTTTTTCATTTCGACCGATACTTATTATTATTATTATTATTATTACTATAATTTATTATTTAAACGTGTCAATAGGCAAAAAAAAAATGTCGTCGTCGTTGTTTTTTTTTTTAATAAGCAAACGGATATGAATTGTTCGATTTTTTTTTTTTAAACCGGATATACAAACAGTTCGATTCTCTCAAACGACTCTCTCATAATTTAATTACAAAGTATCGAATAATTAACAAATCGATTCGATTTCGATAAACGATATATCGATTAAAGAACACACTCGACGTCGTGTCTGTAAAAAATCTGTGCGTGTGCGTGCGTGGAAACCACTTAAAAAGTTCGATGAAATCGAATTTTAATAAAAAAAAAAAAATTTAAAGTTTCGAAATACGACGTGAAATTATTAAAAGGAAGAAGTTGATGATGATGATGATGATAATAATGATGATGATAATAATGATGGCAACGGTACTTCCTTCAATTTTATTTCTTATTTGTATTTCCTTCGAATTTATCGATTTTATTAATCCGATTATTTAAGGATTAATTGATTTAATTAAGCTCTCCTTTTCTTTTGTTTTTTGTTTTTCGTTTCCCCCCTCACCTTTCCCCTATTACGTGACGCAGTAGTTTGTAAAGGACTGCACAGAAACATGACGTCACCGTCCGTAAGTCACCGTCCGTCATCATCATCATCATGATCACCAACGCCTCCGCATCGAAATATTTTAGGACAAATAACGTAAATTTAATTAAAACCACCCCTCCCCCCGTTTTGGTTTTTTTTTTGGGGGGGTTTAAATTTAAATTTCAATTCTTAACAAAAATAAATAAATAAATAAATTACGTCACGATGATGATGATGATAATAAAAGAGGAAAAAAAATCCTGTTTGCCTTACAACCCCCCAAAAAAAATTTTTTTTTTTTTATTACTTTCGTCTCGCGATTCGTCGTCGTCAAAGAAATAATAATAATAATAATAAAAAAGTATTATTATTATTTTTTTTTTTTAACGGTACGATAAATCGATTTATACACATATAAATAAATAAATAAATAATTTTTCTTTTTGACGTTTCATAATAATAATAATAATAATATGATTCGTTTCATTTTTTTTTATTTTTATTTTTTTCATTTTTTGACGAGGGTAAAAACTATCGATGACGTCACATACATACATATATTTTTTCAACAACAGCAAACGAGTAATAAATAAGTCATGCGAAATTATCATATCACAGACGTTAATATTAATAAAAATAAAAATATAAATAAAACGAACGAACGAACGAACGCGAAAATAAATAAATAAATAAATAAAATTCGAACGGAACCGAACGTCACGTTCGTTTTTTTTCTTTTTTTTTCTGGAAAAATGAATCGAGATTATTAATAAGGAGCATATCGCGGTCGTTCCTGTTTCATCTTCCTGTTTTTTTTTTTTTTTTTACAGTGTTGTCCAAACGAAATCCCTCTGGAACGCATAATTTCGCAGACAAAAAATTTATTAATAATAATAATAATGATAATTTTTACGTCATTATTAACAAAAGAAAAACGTTCAAATTTTTTTTTTTTTTTTTTTTTGAATTCTTCGTAAAGTTATGAAATTAATAAAAAAAAAGAAAAAAGGAAAATTCTTTTCGCGGCACGTATACACGACGTAAAAACTAATTAAACAAAAGTTTAATTAATAAATAAATAAATAAATTTTTCGAAAAGGATCCCTGGGATTTTATGTATAAATAAAAAAAAAAATTAATTTTAATTTTAATATGAAAAAACAACAACAACAACAACGTTGATAATTAAAGTCGTTTTATTTATGATAAAAAAAAAGAAAATTTTTTTTTTTTTAACGGCATTGATAATATCATTATTATCATCATCATCATTATTATTATTATTAATATTAACGGCGACGACGATGATGATGATGATGATAAACCATTACATTGGAATTTTATCACTGAATATTTTATGATTTGCGAATTTACATTATTTAATAATACAAATGTAAAATAAGGGAAAGTGAGTGTTGCAGAGAGAGAGAGAGAGAGAGAGAGAGAGAGAGAGAGATAGTGAAAGAGATAGATAGAGAAGGTGAGAGAGAGAAAGAGAGAGTAAAAGCAAAATGCATAATTTTAATAAAACATTAGATGTAATAACGATGCCATCAATTTTATAAAAAAAAAAAAAAACCCAAACGAAAAAAAATTTTTTTTTTTTTTGTTATGTTTACGGCACTGACCTTATTTATTTATCCAAAAGAAAAAATTCTCCAGTTATTTATGACATCATATATCCAGTATCACTCGAATCAATTTCAAACGGATGCACTATTATAATGGTTTTTCTTACCAATAAAAAAAAACAATAGTTAAACCGTAATTCGAAAAATTTTTTTTTTTTTAAAAGTTCGACAAACAGACGACGACGACGACAACGACGACGATCGAACCTTAAAAAACGCACAAAACAAACAAACAAACGGACACAAACACACGCGCACAAATTAAAAAGGGGATGATCACTCTAACCTCGTTACGAATAGACTAACGGCTCAACTTCCTAGCTGAGTTCGGTAACTTCCGGTAAAACGTTTCCGCGCAGACTCGTTTTTTTTCCTTCTTATTTCTCTCTCTCTCCCTTTTTTTCCCATTTTTTCCCTTTTTTTTTTTTTTGTCGAAGCCGACGCCCGATCTAATCCGATTTTCCTGTCATTCTTTTTCTTCTGTATTTTTTTTTTTAGATGATCATCCACATTTAAATTTTACTTATTGATTGGTTTTTCTTATTAAATTATTATTATTATTATGTGTCGGAATAAACTCTATGTACATATATGAGAGAAAACATTTTTTTTTTTAAACGTTTCGTCACAACTAATAATAATAATAATAATAATTAAATGGATTATGTATGAAAATGGCGGCAGCGACAAACAAAAAAAATTGAATTCGTGATTGAAAATATTTAATAATTTTATTTTTCGACATGCATTTTAATTGTTTACGATGATGATAATAATGGTGATGATAATGATGATGATGGGGATGTTGATGGGGATAATGATGATGATTATATTGTAATAAATAATTTTTTTAGATTATTATTAAATAATTATTGTGATGCATTTATGCATCGTCACGTATTTATTTGTTTGCTATTGACACTTTTTTCGATGCTGTCGCTGCTGCTGTTGCTGCTGTTGTTATTTTCGCATTCATAATAAACGAATAAAAAATTTATATTTATATTATAGTTATAAAAAAAAAAAAAGTGATACGTGTAACTAAGTAAGTTAAAACGATCCGACATTTTATATAAATTTTTCTTCACAGACTTGAATTAATAATATATATATGTTTACGTAGTTACTTAAATATTTTTTCCTTTCTTCCTTCTTTCCTTCCTTTGTTTGTTTGTTTGTTTGTTTAATAAAAAGCTCATTTATAAAATTTTCATTAATTTTTCATTAAATTTTTCACATTAACGAAACGAAACGAAAAAAGAATTTTTTTACCAACTCTTTTAAAATAGTCGATTATATTTTTACTCGGTTCGTGTATTTTTTTTAAAAAAATAAATTTAAAAAAAAAATGGCGGGAAAAAAAAAATTTTCAAATGTAATTTAATACTTATTATTCATTTTTATTAATTATATATTTTATACAATTTTTTAATTAAACGTATTAATTTTTTTTTTTTTTTTGAATTTTATCATAAATTTTTTTTTTGTTTTTTTTTTTACTTTTTACTCCCCGATTTACTTCCATCCACCCCCCCCTCGCGCTCGTCTGCTCCCTCTATTCTCCTATTCCTACTCCTCGCACTCCCCAATTTAATTTTCTATTTTATATTTTCCACTTTAATTTAAGTATTTTTTATTTTTACGGAGATGTTAAAATTATAACTTAACGTTTTTTTTTTTTTTAAATAATAATAATGATAATAATAATAATAAATTACGTAAGTATACATATGTATTTAAAAACCTTTTTTTTTTAACTACAATAAAAACGATTATTATTATTTTTATTATTATTGAGAAAAATACGATTATTTTCCGTTTGTGGAAAATTTTGTTTGTAAAAAAAAAAAAAAAATTAACAATCGACAAAATTTACAACAACAACAACAACAAACACTTGAAAACGTCTCGAGTGTTTTTTTTCTGACAAAATACGCGCGTTTTTTTTTTTTTTTTAAGTAAAATGAGTTTGAAAAATAACGCGGCGTAAATTTACGTATATAATGTAAATACATAAATAAAATACGATAAATTTTTTTTTTTTTTTTCGTTTGTTTGTCGTTTGTTTAATTTTTACGGGGGAGGGGGGAGTTTATTGTTTTGTGCACGTTTTGACGAATTTCGTGTCGTTTGTTTTTAATTCGTAAAAAAAAAAAAAATTTTTCAATGCAGTATTTATAAATTATTATTATTATTAATGATTTACACGAAAATTTTAAAAATCTGCATTTTAAAAATCATTATTAATTACACGACGTTTCGACGACTTCCGTTAAAAAAAAATTTTAATTTTAACGATTTACGCGCCATTTTTTTTCTTTTTTTAAACATAAAAAATTTTTAATCCTAGCGAATTTATTTATTTAAAAAATTCTATTTACGATTTTTCATCATCTACATCATCATCATCATTATTTTCTTTTATTTATTTATTTTAATATAAACTTTTTTTTTAAAAAAAAGTGGCAGAAGAATATTTTTATTAAAATCTTTCGACTTTGTTTTAAAGTTAAAAAAATTTATATATGTAAGGAAAACTTTGAGAGATTATTTGCAAAAAAAAACTTTAATTATTTATTTATTTATTTATTTATATATAAACAAAATATTATATAAACAAAAAATATATATTGTTTATAATTTAATTATATAAATAAATAAATAAATAAATTTTTTGAAAACGTTGATTTATTTTTTTTTAAGTTTTTGAAGAAGAAGAAGAACAATAAAAAAAAAAATTGGAAATAACGAACGAACGAATGACGTATTATATATATAAAACGCACCGAAAATAAGGAAAAAATTATTATTATTATTATTATTATTATTAATATTTTATATATATATATATGATAAGCATTTTGATAGATTTTTTTTTTGAAGTCAATGCCTTAAAGTACAAATGAACCAATAAAATAACAATTTATGGTAACTCTAGAAAACGTTTCCTAACAAAATTATATATATATATATATATATATTGAAAACATCTTCTGCTTTTATTTACATTATTATATATATATATATATATATATATATATATATATATATATACTTTTGAACAAGTACGAAAAATATTTTTTTTTTCGAGAGAGAAAAGATTTCACCATGAAGAGAATTAGACGGAGAGGAAGAGGAAGATGGGGGGAGGAGAGGAGAGGAAAGGGGAGAATTTCAAAAGCACCAGACGTAAACAAAATAAAGCTTTTTTTTTTCTTATTCTTATTCTTAAACTTTTTTTTTTTCTCTTTCTTTTCTTAACAAATCTTTTTACGCTTAAATAAAAATCGTGAGAGAGAGAGAGAGAGAGAGAGAGAGAGAGAGAGAAAGAGAGAGAAAGAAAGAGAGAGAAAATAATGAAGGGAGAATATAAAAAAAAAAAAATGCAAAAAATTGAGTGCATAGAGCGAGAGAGTAAATTATATCACCATCTGTTTCTATGTAATTAAATAACTCTGAAAATAAGCAGAAGAAAAAACAATTTTTTTAATAATAATGATAATAATAATAATAATAATAATGAAAAAATCGAATCGTTAAATAGAAAAAAAAAATTTTTATTTTAAATTTATAATTATTAATAAATAAATGACGCGTTTGAAAAAATTTTTTGTAAATTTTTTCTATCGTTATTATTACTTTTGTTTTTTTCTTTCTAGAAAAACGTGTTGAAACAGGTTCGAATCGATAGACTACTTCCGGTTTTCGTTAACACGTTACTTGTCTCATTGTTAAATACGTCATCCAAATGTTTACCTTACGACGACGTATTGATCAAATCTTTCGATGAACAAAAAAAAAAAAATGGCCGATTACACTACGTTACGTTCCCCAAGGAATCACCAATTCAATCGCGCTCTACGCATTACTTATTATTATTATTATCACGACAATTCGTTTTAATATTTCTCAAAGGTTTTACAACATTTATTTCAGGTTTCTACCTGCCGATCCCTAAGGAATAAACGTCTGAATATCGATGATGCCGCATGTCTGAACAGGTTTCGTCTTGTTATAACCTACAATTCGACGTCACAACAATTCTCGTAAGTTTTCCTGATATTATCTTATCACGTGATATTTCCTGTACTGGGGACTCCGATTTTAACACGTTATCATCATCATCATTATTATTAATATTTGTACTTGTAAATAAATTTCGTTTTTATCTCGGGGGGGTAAAAACAAAACCAAAAAATTATTTAAAATAAAATTTTTCATACTTGTCACGGTATTTTGCCCCCCGATGAAAAATAAAATAAAATGACGATGACGACGATGACGATGATGATGATGATGATGATAATAATAATAAAATTTTGAGATTTCGTTACGTAATGTTTAAAATAGCTCGGAGGAAAATTCAATACGTGTAACGAAAAACGGAAAATATATATATTTTCTTTCTTTCTTTCTTTCTTTCATTTTTTTTTTTTCGGAAAAAACCACCTGACGCTTTAGGGTAAATCACAGGTACGGAAAAAGTTACAATGTTTTTCACTAAATTTTAAATAATAATAATAATAATAAATATATTTTGTCGATAATAATAATATTTAAAATTTAACCAAAATTTTAATTTTAATTTTTTCCTCTTTAAACGGTTAATAACGGTCGCCATTTTTTTTTTTTTAATTTACCAAAAAAACAATTTACTAATATTATTATTATTATTATTATTATTATTATATTATATTAT